>NW_025767742.1:289218-346698 GCF_003918875.1 Haliotis rubra | reverse complement strand
AGAAGAAGCAAAGTCCGGAAACAAACGAATAGACAATTTCAAAGTCCAATGTCACAAATCACAGTAACATTATTTCGTGTAGATCCCAGAAGCTTTCATTATAAAGCGATTAAAAGTGTCGATGTTGCAGTTCTTGGTAATTATTTTAACAAGGAGAATACTTATTTCCCCTCATCTGTCCCCCTCTTACCTTCTTCAGGTTGTGAGATATCTCCGCCTAACATATCCGGCCGATTCATACTGGGGTTTTGGTGGGTGTTCACTATACTTATGGTGGCCTCCTACAAGGCCAATCTCGTCGCCTTCCTCACCGTCAACTTCATGTAGGCAAACCCATCAGGAACGTCGACGACCTCGCTGAGCAGACTGTCATAAAGCCCTGGTTAAACAAGGCTCCAACCTTTACCAAGAACTCCAGGTACGTATTAGATATACCCACACTTTCCGAGGTGTGCCGCTCAATACCCTACTGTTTGAGTCGTGTGGCCTCCGAGGCGTTAGCCGAGGAGACCACACGACTCAAACAGTAGGGGTATTCGGCGACACACCGAGGAAGTGTGGGTACATCTGACTTATACCTCACTTCTGGTCGAGTTACGAGTTTATTATAACACTTTATGTTCTAATTATGACCAAAAAATTTATTTCTTTTCCATCTGTTTCATTTATTTTTAGCCCACTGGTTAAGACCCTCAAATGTCCCGCGTCTATAGTCTGTTTGCAGTGAAACCTACCGATCAATTTCACTTTAAACAAAAAAGTACTCAAATAAGTGAAATTAAGATTGCGAATCTCATAATTTGACCTTGCCAAATGAACATCTCAGAACTATATTCAACTTAGAATAAAATTTGTTTAACAAATGATCATAGTTTCAAATCAATATTATTGGTTTGTATTACAATTTTAGGGGGGTAAGCGCAGTAGTTGGAACAGTGAAACAAATGCCCGTGCGGTACGTAACAAGCGTTAACTTCTACCAAACCTGCATGTTCTGGGTGTTTCATTTAATGCGCATACCCCATTGTAATGCAAACCAATAACAGTGCCTTGAAACTATGATCGTTTGTTAAACAACTTTTATCCTAAGCTGAAAATAATTCTGAGATTTAAATGTTCAATAGGCAAGGTAAAATTATGGGGATTTGCAATCCTAGTTTCAATTTATTTGATTTACTTTTTTAAAGTGATATTCATCGGTACGTTTTCACTGGAAAGAGACTATAAGCAGTCGATTGCACGTGCATGCACGGGCTTGCTCGATTTCACATTATTTTAAACACCAGTTCGGGCGCGAGAATGACTTCAAGTAGCCCCAAATATGCGCAATATTACTGATAATTGACATTTGTATGGGCAGACCAATGCGCATGCGTTCTCTGACTCGCATGTGGCATAGAAAACATTTGGAAGATCACACGTTCGTTCGCCATGGATGCTGAATAGTGGACAGAGGATTTTCTTTCTCAAATTGACAGTTCGTTAGCGTCACATTTCGACCTGGATGATAAGGAAGATTTTGAAACAATCGAAATCTCAATGTGAGTCCATTGAAATAAAATTATATTTCGCCGTTTGTTGTGTCTTTATTGCTTCGGTATACCCGTGTGAAAAAGTGTAGGTGTATCATTGATACACCTACACTTTTTGACAGGTGTACCGGTCAATACACCTACACTTTTAACAAAGGAAACCATGGCAACGAGACCGGAAGTGGGGTATAACGTCTCGTACATTGTCACAGCAATGGAGTGAGGTCACCCTTGCTTACTTTCTTGGTTTAAGTTTCGTCTTTATGATAATACATAGTTACTGGCTCACGATGTTTTGTTGTCGATAGTTGTCTAGGTGCTTTAAAGGTTATCCCATTCCCTTTTGTAAGGGTCAGCTTTGTTTGCTCGTTGTTCAAGGCCGCTCTCATCAATATTACAACTATGTGACGGGGTCTATTCATAATTGCGTCTGGACTGGACAGTCCAATTGTTTGACATCATGAACATCGAACTCTGTTACTGGGAGACGATGACATGCAACGAGCCTGATCACCCGTTATCGTTAATAGTTTCTTACGATAAGCGCGGGTTGGTGAAGACAGTTCGAACACTAATTTATTTAGATAATTTGCAATGAATGAGCAAATATTGACTTCCGCCGTGTTATGTTTTCTGTATATGTCGGTGGGGATCCAAGGACGTGTGTCACAGGTTGTATGTGTGTTGGAAATAGAGCCCTGACCGTAGGCCGAGCGAGTAAATCCTGTATCACTACACTTCACCCAAACCCGTGGATATTGAACTTCACGGATTTACTAGAGAAATGCAAGCTGCAATAAATTATTGATATTGAATCGTGTTTGTAAATTACCTCAACAGAGAAACGCGAACATACCGTATAAGCTAACAGCAATTTAATACTTCAGAGTCAAGTGGTAATATGTGGTGATAGCCATTGCTGTACACATCGATATGTCTAGATCGAAACCGACTGTTGCCCTGTGTTGATGTTCCATGACGGCAATATATCAATAGAGGCAATCAAGTGTTCAGCATAGGTGGTAGCAGGTAATATTTTCCTGTTGTAACAGTGTGCAACAACCACGCAGTATTGATTTCGTCATATGTTGTGTATAAATAACGCTCACGGTACACGCATCACACATAGTGGTGTTAATAAGTGCTCCAAATCGAATGTGCGTCGAGACGTCTGATGATTCATACATCATGACTTTCGAGTCAGTTCGAGAGCTGCTTAATTCGTTACAACACACTCCCGCACAGTGACATAATTCATGTGCTACAAGCTAATCGGGGCACATCACTCACCTTGTTTTCTCTTGGAAATAATCGCTATAATTCTAACATAGCCAGGCCTTCTGGGATTTTGTGGGTTTTAGTGTTATTTTCAGATTGCCTTGCATACTTAAAATATAAGATATGCCACTACTTAATAACTATGGTGAGGGTACGACAACATATTTGTACTCATGAAAAGGATGGTATCTCCTGTCCACAGGATTTGACAGCTGCACATATTTCAAATAAAGGTGACCCAAAGGAACTCTGAATATGAGAGCCTACAACCGTATATAGGACTATTGATATTATATGTGTGTTTTTAATTGTTCCAGAAAGGAGAAACAGAGACTTTCCGGAAGTTGTGGGCAATGGTGAAAACAGCGCCACCTGTGAAGAACAATGACGAGGCTCTCCACTTGGTTCTGACTGGTGATTATGCACTGCTGACTGACCAATCACAGATCGAGTTTCTGCGTATGACAGACTGCGAGAATCTCATGTCTGGCGAGACTCCATTCAATGTAGGGGGTCTGGGTTTCATTGTGCCAGAATCATCCCCATTGCTTGAGATCTTGTCCTTTAAGTAAGTGAAAGTCATAAGCCATTATAAATATAGAAAGCCAAGGTTATGCACATTTACGTAAGGTATTTCAGCAGAACGTTATAAATAACCCTGATTCTGTTGATGGGCTTAGGTTTCACGCGTATATATTTCACCATGTATATTCGAATTATCCAAAACAAAAGCATTAAGCAGCCTAAATCAATGTTTAGCCAGTGTGTGTTTGCTGCTTAACACCCCCCATCTATATGATCGTCCAACCACTCAAGAGACTGATGTTATGAGCAACTAACTACGCCGTCGGGATGCTCACGTTATCAACCGAACCCCGATCCTGACCACCCGACCCATTAGAACCAGAAATGGTTATTTGCTGCAGGTGCCATAGATTATTTTTGGAACTTAAGTTTGCAGTAGTGGTGTGGTTAACTTTCTTTTTACACAACAGTCAAGTTGGTCACTGTTGGTAACTGGGCAGGTTTGAGATAATCCTGTATTAGGGAATGTAACAGGAACTTACTCTTATAGGTTAGACAAGTTGACCACTGAGCCGAAAGGCCTACTGGTTCTTAATATCAACGGTCGTATGTGCATTTGTTCTCATAATGATCCCCACTCACTCGAACTTAAACATGTATATTGAATAATATAAATCCCATCTGTCAGAGTGTATTCTAATAACCTGTTGCTTGAACAACGACACAACCCTAACGTTTAATCCTTAATTTGACTCAAAGCTTTTGTGCGCAGTCTGATCCAGCTCCAGGAGGCGGGTCTGATCGGAAAGTGGCGACGCAGGTGGTGGTCACCTAGTTCCATGTGCCCGACGTCCAGCCAGACCAGTACGGTCCAGAGTCTGGAACTGGAGTACAAGTGGCCCATTCTTGGTGTTCGCCGGCTCCACCACCTGCGCCCTCCTCTGTCTAGGGATGGAGTGTGTGTACTTCAGAGTAATGGGCAGGGGCAAGGTGTGTTTGCAAGTCGCGTGGGCCAGCAAGACCACGGGAAACAGAAGACGGCAGTTCCAGAGAAGACACCACTAACGAGAGGTTCTAGGAGACAGACCAGTACTAGATTACCTCACACTGTGATGCCATGTCGGGATGCTGGATGAACATAGAAAATACCATATACACGTCCAGTTGTATCATCCCGCCTTGCTGGACACAAGCGTGTGTTTGAAGAGCTATACATACCCACACTGAACCTATACCAATGTTATCGCATACATGAGTTAAGTAAAGGTGCAGCCAGTAATTACAACTACCATCATCCATATCTATGTTCACAACATTAACGTGCAATGTGTACTGAAGACCTTGTATATATATCACATGTTCTTATTTTCGTGTGCAAAATTTGATGTGTTCTGTGAAGTTTCTGTGTACAATATGTGTACAATATGTACGAGATACCTGTCAATATCATGTACAGAATATGTATGCAATGTCCGACATTCTTGCCTGGAGCAGCTACAACGTAACTATAATGTGAATCGCGTAAGAAATGTATCCTTGCATTGATTTCTATCATATTTTATTGATATCTGAAATTGTAAGCCCGCCTCATTGAACATCAGCTACTTGTTGTTAAACCTGAAGCAGTCTTAAAAACTACTGGCTCAATCGTTTTCGAGGTCATTTCATATACGGTGAAATTAACAAACTTCTTTTCAGTCAATAGTCCCCTATGAGAGGCAAGCTGACATGTTTCCCTGATCAATATGTTGCATGTATCATTAACAACGACTGTTTAGATAATAAACATACACTTCATCAACGAATCTTGCCTTTATTGGTATAGTTAACAGTTCAAACAATGTGGTTGTGCAAGTGATAACTTGTCAACAAGAGCACTCTCGAGTATCAGAGATAGTGGACATCCGGTTTGAATCCGCATCAGTATCCCAGCGGTATCATGAACCCTGACCTTCATGGACCCTGACCTTCAGCGTGATGTGGCAACCACCAGGGAACAATTCCATCTTCTCGCACGTAGTTCATGCATCTCAATAAACACATGAAGCGTTTATGATGCAGAGATTCCTTGCGGCCTTTAAACATTGTCAATACAACGGATGTGCAATATAGATTGGTAAATATGATGATTGCGTTTATTCCAACATTATGTAAGTAACGTGGCCTTTACAATACACTTATAGGAGGTCGATAATAGATTTTGGAACCATTTTGCGTCGGTCAATACCATTTAACAACACATTACATGTGCTTGTGTTGAAACAGAGTGAAGACGGTTACAGATGATTTTGATGAGGACACGGAACTGTGTTTGTGTTGCCTCATGCCCATTCTTGGCTTCTGTAGATATGTATGGCCAATATAAGAATAGATCGAATCATGTCTACATGCTGTTTACGCCACAATGGTGTCTGCGATGTCAGGAAACGTGTCAGGAAATGGAGTTTTAAACAATTATCAACTCGTGTGCATATACTGTATTTCAAAAGAAGTTGAGTGAGCTGCTCTGTGTGTCAAATACACTACTACACGTTCAATACCCACAAAGTTTAGTCCGGTTTGATCGCCGCCCAGGAGCGAACGGGAAGGTGAATATGGCAATGTGAACGCAAACTCCTCTGGCTTCGGTTGTATATTCCACGGGAAGTTGAGAATGCCAATGAAATACACTCCGCTCCTTATGCTGTTTGTACATATCGGAGAATCATACCCCATCAACTCCATGTTGTGATTGGGAATTATCTGGGACGATGAAGGAATTTTCCGTTACATCAATGTCGTAATCACAAAGTTTCTGTGACTTTAGACCAATTCATGGAAATTGATATGTACGGGGTTGTTTTTTCGCTGTAAAAACAGCACATCTTTATGATGAAAGGGGATAAACCCTAATCGGAACATTTATTATTATTTTTACACTTTTTTATGGGGTCATTTGTCACAATATACCGAATATTTATCAAAAAGTATCAATTTCGTAACAATTCATGGTTTTACACGATTATCAGTACAACATATATTTACTTGTTACTGATGGAAACCTAATGTAAGTAAATGTGAGTTCAACTCTCTTGTAATATTCATTTTGTAGGCATACAGGCCATTTACCGTACCTTACCCTTCCCTTGCTGATGCTAAAATCACAAAGACTCTGTGACATATCGCATAGTTTCCATCGCAAAATTAACAAAGACTCCACTCTCACTGTAACCAAGTTACCTATCCGTGTATACTCTCATGTAAACATAATATCTATATTTGTATGTACTGTATATAGGTACAACGTAAATACAATAGCCCGTAGTCATGGCAACAGTTATTTTGCCAAACTTTTGTAATCTTCGTTACATCAGCGAGTAGCTTAATGTAGTGTACATATCCGTTTGTGTTAAAAATGTGGCAAACGTTAAACAGGCGGTGTTATTTATCGTATGCGTGTGGTGATACCCCTAGCCAACAGTCAATATTTCCCGAAGAAGAAGCCAAGAATGTGTAGTATAAGACTTATGTGCCGCAAAAGACCAAAAGATGCCACATGCTGTTACACTGCCTGGCATTTGGACTGGTGTGCTTAGTCTCCGTATAATGTGACTGACTGGTGGGTTCGTGGTCAGCTACGGCATATAACTCAGCTGGCTAGCACAAAAAAAACATTGGACATTAGACAGGAGTAGTGCAAGCGGACATAGGACCATGGACACGCTCACGCATATGATTGCAAGTCGCAAGTTATGCGCAATAATCTTGGACACGAACTTATCCCATTTCACCCTATATGGGAACTAAGATAGCAGTTCTCATGACATGTAAAATGTCACAAATATTAGCGCTTTAGTCTCCAGCACAGAAAGTCACGTGCTGCCTGTTTTCTTCATGGCGAGGGACAAGGGAAATATGTCCCCGCTCTGGAATGTATTTACTTCTCAAACTTGTTGCGAAGTATTTTATGAAGATCATATGGACCAACATCCTGTCATGTAGGAAATATAATGTTTGACATCAAATGCAATTCGAGTGTCTGTATGAACTAACCTATATAATATACAGTTCAAAAGAAGTTAAGGACCATCCAATTCTGTTATATTGCTGTTGTATTGTTGATATGCCACGACAAGATAATGTACATAATTATGAGGAAATCGGGCAATCCTTCACTTCTTTTGAATAGTCTTAATTATATACCTGTATGTTATGACCAGTGTGTGAGTATCCCGTGCATGTATTGTCTATGAGCTGTGACACAACCAGTATATATCCAGCTGTGGTACCGTTGTAATGGAATACAAACCACCATGATTCTACAAGGGAACCAATAACGGTAAACCGCCTCTTGAGACCAACTACCCAACATCATCACAATCTACCCTGAGAACGTAACAGGAGTTGCAGCAGAAGCCTCACTGTAAAGGCGCTCATATTTGTTTAATATTCGTCAGACGGTGCAATGTCAACAGTGATCCTCTGCACATTAATTACGCTTCAGCAATGTGGATGATAACACAGGCTTCCTTAAGTGGGCGTCCCTGGAAGATCAGCTGACAATCACAGAGGAGGCAACACTACCATAAACTATGGCGCTCTGTTCCATTAGATGAGATCAAACACTGTATCTTTAGGCATCATCAACAACGCTGCTGTCGATAATGGATGCCACCACTATCACCTGACAGGTAATGGACGCATGGGGAGGGGTTACTGAGATCAATCAAGCTACTTCTCTTGCTGGTATTGATTAGGTGAGACCAGGTGAGCTTCTCCAGCGGAAGATTGATTTCGCAATGTTTGGCCAATCGAAGGCTCGGGCGATGGTTATGCGTTAATATTCACCTGTCCTCTCTCTTGTTTTGATTACAGGTAGACGCCATAAGCATCAGGTAGAAATACAGGCAGGTAAGTACAGTCCATTTATATCTGCAAATGACATGTTATCTTTGAAATTTCAGCATAAAGCGTTGGATGTGACGTTTCTACATCTAGAATGTAAGCTATATTTAAAGATGTTAAGAAATACTCTTTGAAAACAACTGAATGTTTCCGTACAATGTATAAGTACAATTAATGCTTGTTCGTTGTTCGTGTCGGTACGACCTGATACTAAAGATTAAGCGATAGTCTTTTGAGAGAAGAGTCCTAGCTTTTATACCAGCTATTTTCAGTAGCTGCCTACCAAAGAGCGTGTGCTGCCGTTTTATGACGGTAAATTGTTATCGAGCGTCAGGTATTATAAATGGTATGATGTATGTGAGCATCAAAATACAGACACTGATCTAAATTTCTATTACTACCCTTGTCACCACAATCAAACGTTCTCTCAAATAAACTGTCCGAATTTGAAAATGCCAGTTATTCATGACACTGTAGTTGTTGATGTTGACCTATATCTGGGAGGATGTAGTTGTCGTGTAGGCGATGGTCCTGCCACAGCTGTGTTTATATAGGTTACCCTCCGGTGGTATTTGACACGGACATCATGCTACATTAACCACTTATCTGTAATCACCTGGCAGCTCTGTAAAATAAGGGTACCTTTAGCATACGTTAAAACACCTACAGTTGCAGGCTCAAGCTGAACATTCTGTGTTGAACGCTGCAGCAATACATACCAAAATTAATACAACATTAGCAAAACGAATATAAATGCTTTTATACCCATTTCCTGGATTTTGTAATATTATGCCAATAATCACTCCCCCCATTATGTCAAAATCAGTGAGAGAGGATTTCATGCTGATATTGACTCTGACTTAGTCATACTATTATGAAGTGACATCGAGTTTTACCTAGATTTGCATTGTCCTGTTGCATGTGTCTACAGCTGTATGTGTGTGTATCAACGCATTGCTATGAGTGTGTACAGACGTACATGTGTTTATCAATGTACTGCTGCACGTGTCTACAGTTGTACATGTGGATATCAATGTATTCATGTAAGTGTGTACAGACGTGCATGTGTTTATCAATGTATTGCTACATGTGTCTACAGTTGTACATGTGGATATCAGTGTATTGATGTATGTGTGTACAGACCTACATGTGTTTATCAATGTATTGCTACATGTGTCTACAGTTGTACATGTGGATATCAGTGTATTGATGTATGTGTGTACAGACCTACATGTGTTTATCTATGTATTGCTGCATGTGTCTACAGTTGTATATGTGGATATCAATGTATTCATGTATGTGTGTACAGACCTACATACATATGTCAGTGTATTGCTACATGTGTCTACAGTTGTACATGTGGATATCAGTGTATTGATGTATGTGTGTACAGACGTACATGTGTTTATCTATGTATTGCTGCATGTGTCTTCAGTTGTATATGTGGATATCAATGTATTCATGTAAGTGTGTACAGACCTACATGTGTTAATCATTGTATTGCTACATGTGTCTACAGTTGTACATGTGGATATCAGTGTATTGATGTATGTGTGTACAGACGTACATGTGTTTATCAATGTATTACTACATCCCAGATAGCAATGATATGTGTCTACAGTTGTATATGTGGATATCAATGTATTCATGTATGTGTGTACAGACCTACATGTGTTAATCATTGTATTGCTACATGTGTCTACAGTTGTACATGTGGATATCAGTGTATTGATGTATGTGTGTACAGACCTACATGTGTTTATCTATGTATTGCTGCATGTGTCTACAGTTGTATATGTGGATATCAATGTATTCATGTATGTGTGTACAGACCTACATACGTATGTCAGTGTATTGCTACATGTGTCTACAGTTGTACATGTGGATATCAGTGTATTGATGTATGTGTGTACAGACCTACATGTGTTTATCTATGTATTGCTACATGTGTCTACAGTTGTATATGTGGATATCAGTGTATTGATGTATGTGTGTACAGACGTACATGTGTTTATCAATGTATTACTACATGTGTCTACAGTTGTACATGTGGATATCAATGTATTCATGTATGTGTGTACAGACCTACAATGTATTGCTACATGTGTTTACAGTTATACATGTGGATATCAATGTATTCATGTATGTGTGTACAGACCTACAATGTATTGCTACATGTGTCTACAGTTATACATGTGGATATCAATGTATTCATGTATGTGTGTACAGACCTACATGTGTTTATCAATGTATTGCTACATGTGTCTACAGTTGTACATGTGGATATCAATGTATTCATGTATACTATGTGTGTACAGACGTACATGTGTTTATCAATGTATTGCTACATGTGTCTACAGTTGTACATGTGGATATCAATGTATTCATGTATGTGTGTACAGACCTACATGTGTTTATCAATGTATTGCTACATGTGTCTACAGTTGTACATGTGGATATCAATGTATTGATGTATGTGTGTACAGACGTACATGTGTTTATCAATGTATTGCTACATGTGTCTACAGTTGTATATGTGGATATCAATGTATTGATGTATGTGTGTACAGACCTACATACATATGTCAGTGTATTGCTACATGTGTCTACAGTTGTACATGTGGATATCAATGTATTCATGTATGTGTGTACAGACCTACATGTGTTTATCTATGTATTGCTGCATGTGTCTACAGTTGTATATGTGGATATCAATGTATTCATGTATGTGTGTACAGACCTACATGTGTTAATCATTGTATTGCTGCATGTGTCTACAGTTGTACATGTGGATATCATTGTATTGATGTATGTGTGTACAGATGTACATGTGTTTATCAATGTATTACTACATGTGTCTACAGTTGTACATGTGGATATCAATGTATTCATGTATGTGTGTACAGACCTACAATGTATTGCTACATGTGTCTACAGTTATACATGTGGATATCAATGTATTCATGTATGTGTGTACAGACCTACATGTGTTTATCAATGTATTGCTACATGTGTCTACAGTTGTACATGTGGATATCAATGTATTCATGTATGTGTGTACAGACCTACAATGTATTGCTACATGTATCTACAGTTATACATGTGGATATCAATGTATTCATGTATGTGTGTACAGACCTACAATGTATTGCTACATGTGTCTACAGTTATACATGTGGATATCAATGTATTCATGTATGTGTGTACAGACCTACATGTGTTTATCAATGTATTGCTACATGTGTCTACAGTTATACATGTGGATATCAATGTATTGATGTATGTGTGTACAGACCTACATGTGTTTATCAATGTATTGCTACATGTGTCTACAGTTATACATGTGGATATCAATGTATTCATGTATGTGTGTACAGACCTACATGTGTTTATCAATGTATTGCTACATGTGTCTACAGTTGTACATGTGGATATCAATGTATTCATGTATGTGTGTACAGACCTACATGTGTTTATCAATGTATTGCTACATGTGTCTACAGTTGTACATGTGGATATCAATGTATTCATGTATGTGTGTACAGACCTACATGTGTTTATCAATGTATTGCTACATGTGTCTACAGTTATACATGTATATATCATTGTATTGATGTATGCGTGTATAGACCTACATACATATGTCAGTGTATTGCTACATGTGTACACTGTATGTACGATAATAACGCTGTGAACGCCGTGTAGGCTAACTATTGTGTAGTAAGAGGCAGCTATAGTAATTGATCAGTGGTAGGAGCAAACGCTGTCCTGGTAAAAGCCACTGGTTTGTTGGCCCATACCTTTCACCATGATGATACCGTACTGGAACTGTTTGTTGGCCCATACCTTTCACCATGATGATACCGTACTGGAACTGCTTGTTGATACCGTACTGGAACTGTTTGTTGGCCCATACCTTTCACCATGATGATACCGTACTGGAACTGTTTGTTGGCCCATACCTTTCACCATGATGATACCGTACTGGAACTGTTTGTTGGCCCATACCTTTCACCATGATGATACCGTACTGGAACTGTTTGTTGGCCCATACCTTTCACCATGATGATACCGTACTGGAACTGTTTGTTGGCCCATACCTTTCACCATGATGATACCGTATTGGAACTGTTTGTTGGCCCATACCTTTCACCATGATGATACCGTACTGGAACTGTTTGTTGGCCCATACCTTTCACCATGATGATACCGTACTGGAACTGTTTGTTGGATACCGTACTGGACCCATACCTTTCACCATGATGATACCGTACTGGAACTGTTTGTTGGCCCATACCTTTCACCATGATGATACCGTATTGGAACTGTTTGTTGGCCCATACCTTTCACCATGATGATACCGTACTGGAACTGCAGCGTAAAACAACACATCTAAGAATTTAAGCCAATCTGGAAATGCTGTTATTTATATTACTACAGAAAACAGTTACACCTGAGGCTAGGGAAGGAATTAATTGCTGATTGGATTGTCATCAGTTCCATCAGTTTCCTCATGTTGTGGATGTCATGCATCTTTAGCTGTACTGTTCTGATTCCGCCATGCTACCTTCTCCTCTTATGCATTTTGTTGACAGTTTTATGGATATTTATTTCGAAACCACTGCCAGATAAGGGAAAACACATTTGATCAACGCAACGCCTAGTTTAATCAATTTTCATTCAGATAAAAACATAAGTCTCGCGGATCGCGGGTATATGTGATATGTCCGTGATCTCCCATTATACCCGACTTTTAATCAATACCAAATGTGCAAAAAATTGGTGGCGATGGATTTTTTTCAATAAAGGGCCGTTACCATTGTTTGATTAGTGAATGAAAGCTGCATGTGGTCTAGCTGGAATAAAGAGGAAAACAGCCTTAACGATTGACAGCGTCGTTTGGCGACAAGGACGCTACACGGCTGATGTGGGTATTTCTGGAGGTAGTATTGTTATTTGTTGATTCCCGTGTTGAAAGAATAACTTAACCGGAAATCAGTCAGTAAAGGAATTTTATGTGAAACCAACGAACATCAAAGAAATGTCATATAATTAACAACTGTATTCTAGTTTACAAATCAAAACAAATCACTACAATGGAAGTACAAAACAGAGTGGCAGTACAAACTCAGTAGGGGTACACGTACAGTGGCAATATAATATATAGTATGAAGAAATTATTGAGAATTTTAGGAATACGTTTAATTGGATTTCTAGTATAAACAACCTTGACCAGCTATCAAGTGTTTGGTTTCATTCAAGAGAGACAACTCCGTTAATCCTTTTTCATTAGTTTGTGAAGAGTTATCCCCCTTTGTTTACTTGCTAGCAGACGACATTTTCAATGATCCTCAGTATGGATGATTTAGAGAAGAGGAAGTTCATTTTAGAGTATTATAACAAGGACATCAGATCAGCGAAAGTGATGTCAAGTAGAACAGGCATCCCTTTGTCCACTGTTTATCCCGTTTTGAAAAATATTGCCAATGGATATGGCCATTGAGCACCAGGACGCGCAGGTAGGCCCAGAAAATTGACTGTCGGTGACAGGAGGCGGCTTGGTATTCTTGTTTTTAAAAAACAAACGAAGGAGATTAGAAAACTTAAGGCTGGATATGATTGATAGAGGAACTGTGGCTGTCTGTAAGGAGACAATTAGAACTGAGCTGCATGCAATGGGTTGGCAGAAAATTCGAGGAATTCCATCACCGATCATGAAACCTGAACAAAAGGAGTGAAGGTTGAACTGGTGCTTACAGCATAGAAATTTTAACTGGGACAATGTGACTTTTTCAGATGAAAGTTCCGTGTGGCTGTTTCCTAATACACTGAAATTCTGGACCAAACAAACTGAAAAACCTTTGTATCAGCGCCCAAAGTACAGTCCGAAATTTAACGTGTGGGGTGGCATATCTGTGTTAGGGGGCAACGCCCCTCTGTTTATTTGAAGGGAATATGAACATTGAGCGGTACACATATATTCTCGAGGGACATTTACTTCCATCTGCTCACGTGTTCTATGGAAAGTTTTGGATTTTCCAGCAGGACAACGACACAAAACATCGTTCAAAGCATTCACAGGCCTGGTTTCGGACCCAAAATATGACATTATTAGATTGGCCAAGCTATATCCCTGACCTAAATCCAATAGAAAATGCTTGGGGACTTATGAAGGAAAGTGTCAATAAGAAAAATCTGACAAATATTGCTGAAATGAAAGAAGAGGTGGTCCGATATTGGGACATCATGGACCACGACTTTCCAACTTTTTTGATCAGTAGTATGCCCCGCCGCATTGAAGCATGCATTGCTGCCCATGGTGACTTGACAAAATACTAACTGTTCATCTGTCTTCGAATCTTGAGTTATGTTCTGCTAATATTCACATTTAATACGTGAGTAATGAGTGAAAAAAGATATTACAATCTTTAAATTCTCAATAATTTCTGGTTGAACTGTAAAAGCAGTGATGATAATATAAGATCATTGATAATAATACAAAAGCACTGATGATGATAATATGAAAGCAGTGATGATAATATAAAAGCAGTGATAATAAACTATAAGCAGTGATGATAATACAAGATCAATGATAATGCAAAAGCAGTGATGATAATAAAGGCAGTGATAGTTTACAGGTATGTTTTCCTCAGACGACGTGGGAAAGACAAATACAGGTTTCTGATATAGTTCACATATGTTTTCGTCAGACGACATGGGATAGACAAATACAGGTTTCTGATATAGTTCACATATGTTTTCGTCAGACGACGTGGGATAGACAAATACAGGTTTCTGATATAGTTCACATATGTTTTCGTCAGACGACATGGGATAGACAAATACAGGTTTCTGATATAGTTCACAGGTATGTTTTCGTCAGACGACATGGGATAGACAAATACAGGTTTCTGATATAGTTCACAGGTATGTTTTCGTCAGACGACGTGGGATAGACAAATACAGGTTTCTGATATAGTTCACAGGTATGTTTTCGTCAGACGACATGGGATAGACAAATACAGGTTTCTGATATAGTTCACAGGTATGTTTTCCTCAGACGACGTGGGATAGACAAATACAGGTTTCTGATATAGTTCACATATGTTTTCGTCAGACGACGTGGGATAGACAAATACAGGTTTCTGATATAGTTCACATATGTTTTCGTCAGACGACATGGGATAGACAAATACAGGTTTCTGATATACATGTAGTTCACAGGTATGTTTTCGTCAGACGACATGGGATAGACAAATACAGGTTTCTGATATAGTTCACAGGTATGTTTTCGTCAGACGACGTGGGATAGACAAATACAGGTTTCTGATATAGTTCACAGGTATGTTTTCGTCAGACGACATGGGATAGACAAATACAGGTTTCTGATATAGTTCACATATGTTTTCGTCAGACGACATTAGGATAGACAAATACAGGTTTCTGATATAGTTCACATATGTTTTCGTCAGACGACGTGGGATAGACAAATACAGGTTTCTGATATAGTTCACAGGTATGTTTTCGTCAGACGACGTGGGATGGACAAATACAGGTTTCTGATATAGTTCACAGGTATGTTTTCGTCAGACGACGTGGGATGGACAAATACAGGTTTCTGATATAGTTCACAGGTATGTTTTCGTCAGACGACATTGGGATGGACAAATACAGGTTTCTGATATAGTTCACAGGTATGTTTTCGTCAGACGACGTGGGATAGACAAATACAGGTTTCTGATATAGTTCACATATGTTTTCGTCAGACGACGTGGGATAGACAAATACAGGTTTCTGATATAGTTCACATATGTTTTCGTCAGACGACGTGGGATAGACAAATACAGGTTTCTGATATAGTTCACAGGTATGTTTTCCTCAGACGACGTGGGATAGACAAATACAGGTGGATAGACAAATACAGGTTTCTGATATAGTTCACATATGTTTTCGTCAGACGACGTGGGATAGACAAATACAGGTTTCTGATATAGTTCACATATGTTTTCGTCAGACGACGTGGGATAGACAAATACAGGTTTCTGATATAGTTCACAGGTATGTTTTCCTCAGACGACGTGGGATAGACAAATACAGGTTTCTGATATAGTTCACAGGTATGTTTTCGTCAGACGACATGGGATAGACAAATACAGGTTTCTGATATAGTTCACAGGTATGTTTTCGTCAGACGACGTGGGATGGACAAATACAGGTTTCTGATATAGTTCACAGGTATGTTTTCGTCAGACTGACGTGGGATAGACAAATACAGGTTTCTGATATAGTTCACAGGTATGTTTTCGTCAGACGACGTGGGATGGACAAATACAGGTTTCTGATATAGTTCACAGGTATGTTTCGTCAGACGACGTGGGATAGACAAATACAGGTTTCTGATATAGTTCACAGGTATGTTTTCGTCAGACGACGTGGGATGGACAAATACAGGTTTCTGATATAGTTCACATATGTTTTCGTCAGACGACGTGGGATAGACAAATACAGGTTTCTGATATAGTTCACAGGTATGTTTTCGTCAGACGACATGGGATAGACAAATACAGGTGGATAGACAAATACAGGTTTCTGATATAGTTCACATATGTTTTCGTCAGACGACATGGGATAGACAAATACAGGTTTCTGATATAGTTCACATATGTTTTCGTCAGACGACATGGGATAGACAAATACAGGTTTCTGATATAGTTCACATATGTTTTCGTCAGACGACGTGGGATAGACAAATACAGGTTTCTGATATAGTTCACAGGTATGTTTTCGTCAGACGACATGGGATAGACAAATACAGGTGGATAGACAAATACAGGTTTCTGATATAGTTCACAGGTATGTTTTCGTCAGACGACATGGGATAGACAAATACAGGTTTCTGATATAGTTCACAGGTATGTTTTCGTCAGACGACGTGGGATAGACAAATACAGGTTTCTGATATAGTTCACAGGTATGTTTTCGTCAGACGACGGGGATAGACAAATACAGGTTTCTGATATAGTTCACATATGTTTTCGTCAGACGACATGGGATAGACAAATACAGGTTTCTGATATAGTTCACAGGTATGTTTTCGTCAGACGACGTGGGATAGACAAATACAGGTTTCTGATATAGTTCACAGGTATGTTTTCCTCAGACGACGTGGGATAGACAAATACAGGTTTCTGATATAGTTCACAGGTATGTTTTCCTCAGACGACGTGGGATAGACAAATACAGGTTTCTGATATAGTTCACATATGTTTTCGTCAGACGACGTGGGATAGACAAATACAGGTTTCTGATATAGTTCACAGGTATGTTTTCCTCAGACGACGTGGGATAGACAAATACAGGTTTCTGATATAGTTCACAGGTATGTTTTCGTCAGACGACATGGGATAGACAAATACAGGTGGATAGACAAATACAGGTTTCTGATATAGTTCACATATGTTTTCTTCAGACGACATGGGATAGACAAATACAGGTTTCTGATATAGTTCACATATGTTTTCGTCAGACGACGTGGGATAGACAAATACAGGTTTCTGATATAGTTCACAGGTATGTTTTCGTCAGACGACATGGGATAGACAAATACAGGTTTCTGATATAGTTCACAGGTATGTTTTCGTCAGACGACGTGGGATGGACAAATACAGGTTTCTGATATAGTTCACAGGTATGTTTTCGTCAGACGACGTGGGATAGACAAATACAGGTTTCTGATATAGTTCACAGGTATGTTTTCGTCAGACGACATGGGATAGACAAATACAGGTTTCTGATATAGTTCACAGGTATGTTTTCGTCAGACGACATGGGATAGACAAATACAGGTTTCTGATATAGTTCACAGGTATGTTTTCGTCAGACGACGTGGGATAGACAAATACAGGTGGATAGACAAATACAGGTTTCTGATATAGTTCACATATGTTTTCGTCAGACGACATGGGATAGACAAATACAGGTTTCTGATATAGTTCACATATGTTTTCGTCAGACGACGTGGGATAGACAAATACAGGTTTCTGATATAGTTCACATATGTTTTCGTCAGACGACATGGGATAGACAAATACAGGTTTCTGATATAGTTCACATATGTTTTCGTCAGACGACATGGGATAGACAAATACAGGGGGATAGACAAATACAGGTTTCTGATATAGTTCACATATGTTTTCGTCAGACGACGTGGGATAGACAAATACAGGTTTCTGATATAGTTCACAGGTATGTTTTCGTCAGACGACATGGGATAGACAAATACAGGTTTCTGATATAGTTCCTAGGTATGTTTTCGTCAGACGACGGGGGATAGACAAATACAGGTTTCTGATATAGTTCACATATGTTTTCGTCAGACGACGTGGGATAGACAAATACAGGTTTCTGATATAGTTCACAGGTATGTTTTCGTCAGACGACGTGGGATAGACAAATACAGGTTTCTGATATAGTTCACATATGTTTCGCCAGACGACATGGGATAGACAAATACAGGTTTCTGATATAGTTCACAGGTATGTTTTCTTCAGACGACGTGGGATAGACAAATACAGGTTTCTGATATAGTTCACATATGTTTCGTCAGACGACGTGGGATAGACAAATACAGGTTTCTGATATAGTTCACAGGTATGTTTTCCTCAGACGACGTAGGATAGACAAATACAGGTTTCTGATATAGTTCACAGGTATGTTTTCTTCAGAGACGACGTGGGATAGACAAATACAGGTTTCTGATATAGTTCACATATGTTTTCGTCAGACGACATGGGATAGACAAATACAGGTTTCTGATATAGTTCACAGGTATGTTTTCTTCAGACGACGTGGGATGGACAAATACAGGTTTCTGACATAGTTCACATATGTTTTCGTCAGACGACGTGGGATAGACAAATACAGGTTTCTGATATAGTTCTGGGTATGTTTTCCTCAGACGACGTGGGATAGACAAATACAGGTTTCTGATATAGTTCACAGGTATGTTTTCTTCAGACGACGTGGGATAGACAAATACAGGTTTCTGATATAGTTCACAGGTATGTTTTCCTCAGACGACGTGGGATAGACAAATACAGGTTTCTGATATAGTTCACAGGTATGTTTTCTTCAGACGACGTGGGATAGACAAATACAGGTTTCTGATATAGTTCACAGGTATATGTTTTCTTCAGACGACGTGGGATAGACAAATACAGGTTTCTGATATAGTTCACATATGTTTTCGTCAGACGACATGGGATAGACAAATACAGGTTTCTGATATAGTTCACAGGTATGTTTTCTTCAGACGATGGGATGGACAAATACAGGTTTCTGACATAGTTCACATATGTTTTCGTCAGACGACGTGGGATAGACAAATACAGGTTTCTGATATAGTTCACAGGTATGTTTTCCTCAGACGACGTGGGATAGACAAATACAGGTTTTCTGATATAGTTCACAGGTATGTTTTCCTCAGACGACGTGGGATAGACAAATACAGGTTTCTGATATAGTTCACAGGTATGTTTTCTTCAGACGACATGGGATAGACAAATACAGGTTTCTGATATAGTTCACATATGTTTTCGTCAGACGACATGGGATAGACAAATACAGGTTTCTGATATAGTTCACATATGTTTTCTTCAGACGACATGGGATAGACAAATACAGGTTTCTGATATAGTTCACATATGTTTTCGTCAGACGACATGGGATAGACAAATACAGGTTTCTGATATAGTTCACATATGTTTTCGTCAGACGACATGGGATAGACAAATACAGGTTTCTGACATAGTTCACAGGTATGTTTTCCCACGCGCGTCGGATCTCTCGCTCCATGTCCTCATGGGTAATGATGCAAACAATACGTTGTCGCAGTCGGATTTTCAGCAGAAGCCAACAGTTCTCTATAATATTGGCATCTGGAGACTGTGCTGGCCACAAAATGCCATTTATGACATTTCTTTGTTTATAACCTGCTACTATACGGGCTATGTGCACAGGCGCCTTGTCATCTTGAAAACTATTATTTTCAATCGGGAAATGCAATAACAGACCACAACTCGGAATCAAGACTATCTATGTATTTCTGAGCATTTATGTTACCTTCTACAACAGTTCCAACACCATGCCAAGTTACGCAGCCCCAGACCATCAAAGAAAGATGTGCATGACACCCAGGACTCAAACACTGAGGGGTGTACTCTTCGCCTGGCCTTCTCCACACATACACACGGTTGTTATCTCCAATAACCATTTTACATTCATCACTGAAGATGACTCTGCTCCATGCTTCATTAATTCTCTTTCAAAGTTTTCCTCTGGGCCAAGCGAGGCGATTTCTCACATTCACATCTCTAATACGGATTTTCTTTCGAACGACACGTCTATGATAATTATTTTGGAATAATTTTCTTTGAATTGTACGCTCGGAGACAGTTCTGATCCTATTCTGATTAAACCTTGAGGTGATTTCCGACAAAGGAGAAATCCGACTGTTTTTTACTAACTTTAAAGTTGACGAGTATCCCGTGCAGTCAGCGATCGACGGCGTCCAGTTCTTTGGCGATTTTCTGTGCTTCCACTTTCCAGAAATCACTTTACAACACTGCGAACTGTTTTCCGAGGTAAACCAAGATCCCTGGCAATTTCCCTGTATTTTTGGTGCTGTTGGAACTTCGTAGTAATCAAATCTTTAACAGATTGTGACAATTCTCTTTTTTCCCATGCTACCGGAAGTCGCCTGCGTAAACAAGCAGACGACACAAAACGTCACGTGCTGAAAGAACAGGGTATCCTGTTGAATTTCACGACCGTACGTCGCCTGTGTCATACGGAATTTGTATTTTAAATGAACCGTTAAATTTCATGATTCTCACTATTTGGGATATGTTCATAAACTTTTGGCACACCGCTGTATGTTGACACTGCATACTTGTAACTAACATACAGCAGGTAGTCCAGAACTGTCATGGTGTTGAGTGCTGTGTGTCTGCCTAGCAGCTGCAGGCTCCCAAACAGATGCTTAAAGACAGGAAAACTCGTTGTCATGATGTCATTGTTTGATTATAGGCCTAGTCTTATGGGGGAAATCATGCGTTCCTTAACTTACTAACTGCACGTAGTATGAAATTCATAAGTTGTCAATATGTTGGTAATGTATGTAAGTAGGGTGTTCAATTTTCAGAACTTAGGTCACTGACTTGGGCTGGCGATGTCGTGGATATATCAAGCTGCTTTTGCCGTCTTTGTGTGGGCCTCTACATCACAGGCATTCAACGTCACTGTTCGTGAGTTAATAGCCGAGTTTGTGCTTTATAATAGTGAATGCTTGGACGAGCGATGCGCGTGTGTGTGTGCATTTTATTTATTAATGTATAATAAACGAATACCATGTAGAATAAAATACATGTTTCATGCAAACATACTGAAACCCATTAAAAACACATCACCCTATTATCATTGATCATGAAAAATGCAAATCCAAACTGTGCTAAATTACTATTTACTGAAAAAGGTAAGGCACATCAAAGAAGCACGTGCGTCCCTGTGTGATCACGTGACCCACCATTTGCTGAAAATCCCCTTTTCATGTTTAAATCTCGTGAAAATGCAAAGCGCGTAGCGGTTTCACAACACATTCAACCTCACGATCGTCCTCACACAGGTTCACACCAGCGTCCAGGGCCCCGTTCCTCTAAGCGAACGTAGCGCTACGACAGTCGTAACTTCCATACCTTAACATAGACTTACGACTGTCGTAGCGCTACGATCGCTTTGAGGAACGGGGCCCTGAGCGTCCACTCCCATTCGTGGACCAAGGGGTATCATCAGTCCCGAGACGCTATCACGGCCATTACATCAGCGAAGACTGTGTGCCTGCAGACCCCATATTGGTCCGATACCGACCCAGAGTTTGTTTTTAACGCCGCCCTAAGCAATATTCCAGCTATATCGGCGGTGTGTAAATAATCGAGTTTGGACCAGACAATCAAGTCATCATAATCATGAGCATCGATCTGCGCAATTTGGATACGATAACATGTGTCATCCAAGTCAGCGAGCCTGACCTCTCGATCCCCGTAGTCCCTTCTTACGGCAAGCATGTGTTGCTGAAAACCAATTCTAAGCCAGATCTTCACGGGAATATCGGCGTTGAATCCTTAGACGGCTGATAGGTGTTCTCTTCTGACGAGTCCAGATTTCATCTCAGACATGAGGATGAAAGGAACAGACTCTGGTGTCGACGTGGAGAATGTAACGCCGATTGTCGAGTTCAGTAGATGACACCGTTATGAATTGGGGAGAGGTTAGTGTTCATGGCAGGACACCTCTACACATATGTCGAGTTACAGTTCAAACGTATACAGCGGAGGTACCGAGAACAATAGTTGTTATCCACATGACGGCAGATCAACTTCTTTACATTTTGCAACAGGATAATAAACGACCCCATACTGCTAGACACAGCATGACTCTTCCCCTCGAATAACGTCCATGAGTTAGAACTTGCTTAGCAGGAGAGTGACGAAGATGTGTAGCTGTGCTCGACGAAAATGATGTCCATACCCATTACTAACATGGACTGTGTGGAAGTTTGGCGTGCATGTGAAATTTCGGTTTGATCCTCGTAATTTTCATCGTTTATAAAGTGTTGCACTAATTATAAATGATGAATGACTGCTTTTGCCAGACAATTTCAATGTCAGTAGGGACAAATTCTTTTCTCCATTTATAAGAGAAATAATCTCTATTTATTCCGGTAATTCGTTTCTAGTGGATTTCAGTATGTTTTGTTAACGAGAGTTATCCAATGGGTTGGTGCCCTGATTATTAACAAACACAAATATCATTTCATGTTTACATGTTGCTCTGTAGTTGTGATCCGTGAGCAAAATGAGGCAGCAGCAGCTCCACCGACAACACTTCACGACATCATTTCCCCTTTTACAACCACCCGCATCGTGGACGATGTCGACATTTTTAACTTTTGGGCGACAGGTACGTGTACACTTGTTCCAGATTCTTCAGCGAATTCGAAGACTCATGACACACAATGTGCCTCCAGGAGTGGAACCATCCACGCATAGTTCAGCAATATATTATTTGCTTTCCTCAGGCTTCTTAATTCTGTAATACTGTCGCCCAAAACAAACTTTTTTTATTCTCACAAATTCAGTTCGAAATGATAAAGGACAAAGGAAAAATGTATAGGGATAATACAATCCTTTTTTGTCCAGCTTATGACTTTACAACATTATTATCTCGTAATCCCTCTGCAAATATGTCTGTTGATGTCCCCACCTCTGTTGTCAGAATACCCCAGTCTGTCGGGCTGGCTGGTTGTTTTTGGACACTCGGACAAAGTCCTGTCCGTTGAACCTCTTCCACGAGAACCTCCTGGCCTATATAACCCTCCACCCGGGGTCGTGCGGAGCGGAGAATGACACGTCTGTTTTCCAAGTGCACACGACACCGTTTGACTACCGCGACATCGTGGCAGATGTGGCGAACTACACACATTCCCCGAGTGACTCTGTCGCCTTCTTGTATGATGAATCGGGAAAAGGTATGTACATTCAGTGACATCACTGTCGCACTTCGTCGTAATAGTGGTTTTGTCATATCACCTGAAGTAACTTAATTCCATAAATCCAAATATGTAAACATATTTTCGTCAGAATTAACCATTGGCTCCTGATTGTGGAATCTGAGAGAGGTTCATTTCGATGAATAAGTATACATTTTGAAAAGATGTAAAAGGAAAATACTTGTTGGTTGTAAAAATACTTGTTGATTTGTATGACAAAATTGTTGACATGCTGATTTTCCGCCAGCGTACGTTGGTACACTTTCCAAACGCCCAAGCTGTAGACAAGGGGATATGGTATCGGCAGCTAATTCTCTGGTTTGGTCTTAAAGTCTCAGTTTCTTACAGAGTACCATGAACAGATCAGTCTGCGCAAAGTCAACCATTTCCTGTTCCACCTCGAGCTGCCCATGCCACATGACAACATACCGGAAGTGCTTGCTAACCTGACTGTGAAAACCGACGTCCGATACGTGTTTCTGATGGGAACATCGGGGTCTATAGAAGATATGCTTAGACACGTCAGTGGGATTTTCTAATTCAGAGCAAAATCAGTTTACAGAAGATAGTGACAGAGAATATACATTTTCAATGATCGCTATTCTACAATTCAGTAATGTTGTGAAGAGTCCTCTTTTCTAATAAACCAGAGTTTTTAGCTCCGGAAATCACACCGCTGTAAAATCAACCGACTTACTAAGATGTTGAACACAACCGTCGCCATACATACTTAAGTTCTGCAAGTTATTTAAGTGCTGCATGACTAGTTCTGCTGCTAAGCGAGTACCATGTCTCACAAGTTTGACGCAGTTAGCATGGTTAGGATTGAGTTTAAATGTTAGGAATACTCAGTATATCATTCTACACGTTTGGGTCTTGAAGATGTTGCATTCAGGTGGTGTATAGATTGTGAGACGATTATTCGTTTTCAAGTGTTGGCCCTAAACGTGTTTAGATAAAACGCTCCAAATGTACATAAGGATGTCAACACATTCCTGAACACTTTTGTTTTTGTATGTGTTCACATTGTACACATCCCCGTCACACATTGTATAGTGAGGTTGGAGATGTCTTTGTAGGCACATCGGCTGAACATGTTGTCTGGGCGCTACCACTGGCTGCTGCACACCACCGACGGTATCACACCTTGCTGTGACAAGAGCTACGACCACAGCATCCTCGTCATCAAAGACCTCCACAGCACGGTAAGTGTTACCAGCATGCCGTTCCACAGAACCAAGTCATGCTCTACCTTTTGGAGTAATAACAGTCCTAATACTAACATACAAAACAGCATGTCTTTGGCCAACTGTTGTGTACTTAATAATATATTTAACCATCCTCCAAGGGAGTTAACTGACTGTAATAGTCCAGTCTCCATCACTGCCAAGCTGAATTGTATGGTTCGATGGTAGCGCCACCACACGCGGTAGCTATGCTGAATGCTGTCCCTTCTACGTGCTTCCAACTGACCAGTCAGAGCCCACGTTTAACATCACATGCACTTACACAATACCATGGTGGAGGCCAATCAAGACGATCTCATAGATAATCAAGAACGTTATCACAATAAAACAGGCCTTATCTTATCAAGTGCATCAGATCATTTGAGCACCATGAATAAAAGCCTGAAAAGATTTGGAAAATATCTGCCTACACCCAGCTGACAGTACACAAGCTCTGCAAAGTCTGCAATCGACCGACATCTCCATGAGGGCCGCCATGTTATTGACGAACCGGATGTCGATGTCATTGCGCGATTTTGATTGCATTATGCATCTCCACGTTAGTCTAGCCAAAGTAGACTTCCATTATTCCAGCCTGGTTCGATAATGGTGAAAACCTATCTCCCTTGCTTCAGGATGAAGACAATAAATAGACACTTGGCTTGGACCGTTTGGCAAACAAATCTAGCTGAGCTGGGAATACTTTAGTTGTATTAATCATGAATTAAACTGAAACTTTGGTTCAGTTTCAAACACCGTATAAACTACAGTATACGGATCTGATAATGAGATCACGTCACGCACCACAGCTTCCAAGTGAATACTTCTGTTGCGTTTGTCTGGAATTTGTTGCGTTCCAGTTCGGCAGACGTGTCACGTGTTTATCTGCATGTTTACTGAGCTCTGCATTACAGGCAACCATGGACAACGAAGAGCGGCTCATTGGTTTCACGGCTGACGTCATTCAGGAGATGCATGACGTCATAGCTGCGACGTCGGACCCAGTGTGTGCCTGCTCCTCATCATGTAATTCCTGCAGATCTCTGTTCGACAGGTCGCTGAACAAGGTGCAGACCTCAAGTCATAACAAAATATCATCCATAATTAAATATACAAGTTAACACCGTTAATTCTTATCAGACATTTCATGAACATCAATAAACACATAAATACAAATGGCTGAAATAGAACTTACTTTGCATGTTTTCTAGGTTATAGAGAATGACACTCGGGTATTTGGACAAGAAGATGCCACTAACAGTGAAGTGAAGTTTACACTGTGTAAATACACCGGCAACGACACAAGAAGCCTCTCTCAGGTCAATAAAACCGATTTTCTTAATTACATTCTACAAACACGAGACATGTCCACAAGGATGAGACAAAACAATCCCAATGACCCCTTGGTCAATATAGCGGTGCCATGAAAGAGTATACTATGTCAGAAAGTAGATAATATATTGTAGGTATACCTGACGACGACATGTAGATACCATAGAACCGTAATCATTCTGTCATCTTTGTGTACAGTTACACTGGAATATACAAGTGGGAATTTGAACCTTATGAATCCGGCATATATAGGTTGTTGGAAATCTATCGTGTGAAACATCTTATCATTAATATATGTTTGTGAGTCGATTTTTGAAAGGACGTGCTTCAATCCAAAGAATATTTCATGATTAACCACACACGTCAAAGGTTTGTGCGCCCAACAGGTTCATAGAATGCTATTGTATGACATGAAGGCTTGGCGGATCACCGCCCCTAATGTCGCGATGACCAGGTATAACAGGAACGCTAAGAATTTATATTTCAGGTTATTATTGATTAGGTCTGGATCCATAATTACGACAGAGAGGGTTTCTCAGTAACCAGCTCCTGAAGAAAAGAATGACCACTCCGTTTAAAACAGCAAAGGCATAATGTATATTGTTGATTCTTTACCGAGTCTATCAACGTGAAACGTCAAGGTACACTTGCTGTCATCCATCAGGACTATGTTCAGTTTTCAGCAGTTTTTGAGAATGAAGATGCGAGCTCCACCTTTGACTAAACTTGTGTTCACGTTTCATTAAACATCAACACTTTCGTGGTCAGAGATCTACCGAGGGCCAACAATAAGCTGATGCAGGCCTTGTTGACAGACATAATTTGACGAAGGATAGTTCACCTGAAGAACAGATGAAATAAGTGTCTAATATTTAAGTTTTATGCACGTTGGTTTCACCATGTTTTGATATCGTATGATCTGATACACTTGTACATGTGGCCACATTGACGTGTCTCCTCTGTGCACAGGTGGCCACGTGGAGTCAAAGCGGTGGGGTGGAGTCGACAGAACAGCTGTTTGTCAATGGTGTCAAGGGCGTGGTCCTCAGGGTAGCGGCTGTTGTGGTACGGTATAAACGTCTCGAAAATGTTCTGTCACTACCCTGCTCTCACCTGTCGCACATGACCTCATGCACCCAATGATATAGGATAGTGTATCGGTTTAAGAGTTCCCGTGACTAACACACCGACGTTCCTGGATAAGAATACTGAGGGAAGATCATTCCTCGGTAACCCCCTCCACCACACAGGCCCTCGTGTCTTTGCGAAGATTCAAGATTATTTTATTTTTTAGTGTTTTGAGATGACCCCCGACTCGAAATGCTACACAGTACAACACCTTATGACAAGGCCGGACACTTCGGTATTAAATAACTGTGGATTAGGTGATATATTTGACAATCCGTTTATGTGTTCTTCACGGTGGTTAGCTTCAAAAGTTGAAGAAATATTGAAAGACCAGTTCCTGCAGAACTGGCATAGTTCCATTATTGAAAGCCCGAAAGGTGTGTACTATAAAATGTTCAAAGAAAATATAAGTTTTGAAAAATACCTTTATCTACCAAAACACGTCTATTACCCAATCTTGAAATTTAGAACAACAAATCACAACTTACCAGTTGAAACTGGACGCTGGTCTGATACCCCAAGAGTGGAACGTTTGTGCCATCTATGTAATTCCCCGGCGGTTGGTGATGAGTTCCACTACCTGTTCAGGTGTGAAGCCCTTCTCCAGCCGCGGTCTATACACATACGTAAAGATCTCTACGAATGGCCTAATATGTTCAAGCTAAAAAAATGTTTATCTAGCACCAGAGTAAAAAGTGTGAAAGACCTGTCTAAATTCATCAACATCATCTTCAGACTAGTTGCAGCTGCATGAGAATATTGCTAACTTACTTTGCCATATTTCATTGAAAATTTCACTATATATATGTATTTACCTTATATTGCTGTCATCTTGATTGATTATATTATCATATGCGAATTTATATTGTACTTTTCTCATGTAAATAAACTGTCTGTCTGTCTGTCTGTATACCCCACCCGCTTGCTTTGCCGATCGCTACGCTACCATCGCATGTAATCGATTAAAACTTAATGTGAACATAATCATGGATGATTGGCCTATCGATCACCTATGATGAAACCTACCAATCGATTGAAACCCGATTTTGACAATTCTTTATTGTTTTTTCTGCAAGTCGATTGAAACCCGATTTTGACTCTCAACTAAACGATCTTGACACAAATGGATGACGATATGTCCGCACAAAACGGGATGTGGTCGAAGCAAGCCCTCTGATTGGTCAACCCTTGCAAATCTGCAATTCTTTATAAATTCGCGGGATTTCTTTTCTTTCATCGACTGCTTAATGTAAGAATATATTTCGAGCAATGGCTTCTCAAAAGAATGCATAAGTTGTAAATGTCTCCTGAACAAGAATCAACCAACCAGAGGGCTTGCTTTGACCACACACCCGTTTGTGCGGACATCGTCATCCATTTGTGTCAAGATCGTTTAGTTGAGAGTCAAAATCGGGTTTCAATCGACTTGCAGAAATAACAATAAAGAATTGATAGGTGTCATGAGTGGGGCTCGATAGGCCAATCATCCATGAATATGTTTACATTACGTTTTAAACGATTGCATGCGATGGTGGCATAGCGATCGGCAAAGCAGGCGGGTAGGGTGCACCGAAGTGTCCGGCCTTGTCATTATGTATTGTACTGTGAAGTAGTGGTGGTCCGATTAATTGAAATAATCGAAGATTGGTCGCAGTGACTAAACGACCAAGCAATCGATCATGTTTTCTCATAATCGAACACAAACAATTTCTAGAACACTTATTTTCATTAACAGTATTTTCACTAGGTTGGTTTTGTCTGTTACATTTCATAAGCACTACAAGTTCGTTCCAAGTCATTATTGAATTTATCTTGAAGAATGTATGTTCCTCCATACTAGTCATCCTTTAAAGATGTGAAATTTTGCCCAAAAACCCCAAAGAACTACATGTTTTTTCCTTATTTTTTGTGTGCATTAACACATTTCATAAATGACGCTAACCAATTATTTTCGATGATTGATCGGTTGTAATGAACCAATCATCAATTATGAGATTTTAACCAATTCCCACCACTACTATTTAATCCTAGCAAAAACACGAGGGCCTGTGTTCCACCACCTCATATCATGGTCGCAACGTGACCTGCCACTTAATAAGTTAATATAAGTGAAAATCTAAACTTCATATATACCCGTCTCTACTTCAAAATGAGTGAAAACAATATAGTGAATGTTGTACGCTACGGTCTTATGAAAGAAAGTATCTAAATACATTTATTTTAATATATGATAATTCATATTTTAAAGGAACCTCCGTTTGTAATCCGCAACTCAACGGGAGACTATTCTGGCTACAGTATTGATGTGCTTGATGCCATTTCCAAAATCATCGGCTTTACCTACACCGTGAAGGAATGCTATGACGGTCACTATGGTAACATGGACTCAAACAGCATATGGACCGGCTGCATCAGGAACATCGTTGAAGGGGTATGGTTGTAGTCCTCCGTCAACATTACAATCGTCAGTGAGAAACAGATTGAGAAGAACATGAAGAACTATAACATTGAAGCAATGGTTATGAAATGTTACTACTGATATATTACCGACATTGATAAAAATAATATGACATCATGTGAAAGCAAAGGTGTTCCACCTCCACCAAAACCAGATCTGAGATGATTAAAGTTATCAGCAGCACATTTCCTAAATGTTACTACATTAAATGTCATAATACGGCGCTAGGCTGTTTGATCATTACATTTAATACGTAATAATAAAAAAGCACTGTCTACCAAAAGATACTTCCCCACCATCTTTCTTTAATTTAATATTTAAATGATCTCACTTACTTTGCTTCCATATTGTTCTATGTCCAGCTTTCGTAATGACTGAAGAAAAAGCAGACATATGCAATTCTTTGATAATTTGAAATGAAATAGATGTACTGATTAATTCTTCATAGCCTATTGAATACCCTCATGACATTATCGTTACTGCAATCATTCCACCTGTTCGGTGATTTTAAATTGACGCTGGTAGTTTACAGAGAGTATTGCGGCGTGAAAGAATAAAACAAACAAGCATACATTCCACTGGTAAAATATCTCCCTAGGACTCTGACATCATAGCAGGCGCTCTGACAGTGACGGCAGACAGAGAAGACGTGGTGGACTTCACCCTCCCCTACTACGACTTCGCAGGTATACAGATCGTCATGAAGAAACAAAATCGGCAAATCAGTTTGTTCTACTTCGCCGACGTCTTCACTCCTCTGGCCTGGCTGTGTCTGGGCGTGGTCATCGCAGTGACCAGCATCATGCTACTGTTGTTTGACCGCTACACGCCCACTAGGGCGAAGGACTCGACTGTGGAAGGAGAGGTGGTCGACAAAAAGGCTTTCGATTTGAAGGAGAGCATCTGGTTCGTGATGGGATCTCTCACCATGTCCGGTTAGTTAGCTGTGGGATACTTGAAGGTCCTGGGCCCCGTTGTTTCTGCGAATGCATCCCTGTTGATTTGTCTTAACGCCGATTTGAACAGTATTTCTGATATATCATAGGGGTCAGATTGATTTACCACGTTGGTGAAGCCACTCAGAAACCATTCAGTACAAACCGGTTTATATAATGCACGAGCGTCTCAGCCAAAGGGATGCAACTCTGTAAAGCCAGTTGATTCTGTCGAGGTATGATAACACATAATCAGTCAGTTCACACACTGTGACCCCTCACTTCTTGCTAGTTATCTCCAATTGGGCTGAGGGGCGTTGAAATCTGAACAATATCTCAGTACAAAACTATTGATCCTGGGCGAGTCTCTTATACATAATAAGAAACGTCTTTCTTTCGGTTTTGCCTTTGTTGTGCGAATCATTCTTTGATCAAATATGATGCATTTGTATTCTAAGAATTTAGTGAGGGTACATTTCAGTACACGGAAAGGTACCTGGAGCACATCTGTAATACCAATACCACAACGGTCCCTTGAACCGGAAGTTACGTACCTGAAGCACCATTTACAGCAAACTCTTCAGAAATACTTGGACTTTTCTATCCAGGTTTATGTCTAGGCTGGGTGGCTGGTTTTACGATGCGAGCAACGTTATAAACACTAGGGCTGGTGGGAGTACAAGGTTTTTTATATTAAATGGTATGCTAATTGGGTGTCCTGAAGTATATCTGATTGTTTTTCCCTTCCGCTCCAGGGGCAGGCGTTCCTCCTAAAAGCTTTTCCGCACGCCTCCTGGTCGCTGGATTCTGGTTCTTCTCTATCATCATGATGTCCACGTTCACCGCCAACCTGGCCGCTTTCCTCACCGTGTCCCGCATGGGCGTCGCCATCAGCTCCATGACGGAGCTCGCCTCGCAGTCCGATATCAGGTACTCCGTGGTCGCCGATTCCTCAGTGATGACCTACTTCAAGAGAATGGCTGCCATTGAGGAGAGCTTCTACACCATCTGGAAGGACATGAGCATGGGCGGTGGGAACAACAGGTGAATATGTGAACACCAACGTCAGAGAATAACCAGTCTCGATCACCCACTGATTGCAACACAAATAGTAAGATAGGAATTGACCAAGTGTTTAGAATGAGCGTATTTAACTTTGCTTTGCCCCTAAAGCATATCGGGAGGTAAATTCAATCGCCAGCTCACATTCTGTGTTAACCTACTGATACTTTTTGGGTTCAACTTGTTTATTACATGTTCTTATCAGTTCAGAAAACACGAATAGCCTCATAGGATAAGCATCGGGCTTAATGGGCAATTGTGTCTCTGATTCCACACGGATTTACGTGACACTCTTTGAACCATTGGTTTTCGCAAGGGTTACTCTGAAAAGGCTGCTACAGTACAAACTCAACTTTTTTCATTTCGTTGGTTAGCCCCCTCTAGTTCGTCACTGTGACGGCCTGTCCTATGTAGGTCTTCAGGATGTAGGTCGGACCTACGACCTAGTACGATACCTGTTCTATGTCCTATCTAATAATTTACGTTGATATTCTGCCGTATCCAGTACGCCACATTTCTGGTCTGTCCTGTCTAGACTTCACTGGTATGCATGGTCTAGTACTGTACGTTGATAGCCTGCCCTACCCAGTACTTCAGGTTTAAGGTCTGTCCTACCTAGTACTTCAGGTTTAAGGTCTGTCCTACCTAGTACTTCAGGTTTAAGGGCTGTCCTACCTAGTACTGCAGGTTTAAGGTCTGTCCTACCTAGTGCTTCAGGTTTATGGTCTGTCCTACCTAGTGCTTCACCTAGTGCTTTTTAAGGTCTGTCCTACCTAGTACTTCAGGTTTAAAGGTCTGCAGGTTTAAGGTCTCCCTACCTAGTGCTTCAGGTTTAAGGTCTGTCCTACCCTAGTACTGCAGGTTTATGGGCTGTCCTACCTAGTGCTTCAGGTTTAAGGTCTGTCCTACCTAGTGCTTCAGGTTTAAGGTCTGTCCTACCTAGTGCTTCAGGTTTAAGGTCTGTCCTACCTAGTACTTCAGGTTTAAGGTCTGTCCTACCTAGTGCTTCAGGTTTAAGGGCTGTCCTACCTAGTGCTTCAGGTTTAAGGTATGTCCTACCTAGTGCTTCACGTTGTTTTATATGGCATCTCTCATCTCCTTCCAGCTTGGCGGTATGGGACTACCCACTCGGGGATAAGTACGTCAATATCTGGAAGCACATGGAAGGCACTGGACTCTTCAACTCCACCGACCACGCTGTCAACAGTGTGTTGAATGATAACGTCGCCTTCATTACAGACTCACCAATCATCAAGTACCTCACCAACAGGAACTGTGAATTGGCTGCGGTAGGGGACATGTTCAGCGTCAGGCCCTATGCGTTCGCTCTCAAGGAAAAGTCTGTGTACACCAAGAAAATATCGTCAGCGTAAGGACCTACACTGAATATTCACACTCTGCAAACAAAATTTTCACAAGCTGCAGAATTTTTATTGATTGTAGAATGACTTTGGCGTCTTTCAAGGGGCATTTTTTAAAAACAGAAACAGTCTGTCTTCCACATGCACTAGGCTGTTGTGTTTCGGCGTTTGAATCAAACATGGCGTTGGTGTGTTTCAGCTCCCATCTTTTTCGCTGTTTTTAACAGTGTTTCATTTCACTCAAACTCAACAAATATTTAATCAGTTGCTTCACTGCGTGTTCCAAAATGTCTTTTAAAATGCCCATTAAGCACGGAAAAAAATTCATTTACCTAAGAGTATAAATGACCTCACCACGTTTATGTTTACATATGACTATCAAATTTTAGAGTGTTCCCATACTTTTTGTTTGTAGTACATCTTGTCTTCAGAATGCCACATCATACGACTGGGTTTTCCGATATAGAACAATCGCCTATATGTGACATTTCAAATTTGAAAATACGTACATGGTGGCATGTTTGTGACATTACAATGTTGGTGGAGACACCATCGTTATTCAGACAAATACCTCCCCCATTCACCCGGCCCACAGATGACATGTAGCAAAAACTGAGGCGTAGGAAAGTACATTATTCGTCCTACCCAAACGAACATGTTAATGCTACATATTGTATTGTGAAATATACTACCCATCAAAAGTTTAGACTCACCAGTGTAAATGTAGCCACTTACTTCAGTCAACTGTTCAAAACAGATTTTGCCAAACATATTCCATACTGTAAAGGTACTGTTTACACATGAACTGATGTATTGTAAACCAAATTCGTAACGTTGAAAAGATTATCATCATGAGTTCAATAAATGATGGAACTCAGTGAAAATTGGCGAATTCTTAACAAACCTTTACAGCAAAACACAGCTGTTCACATGCACGATTTTAGCACATGCTCTTTAGCAATTTGATGCATGATCCTCGTGCAATTCATCGACATAAGGTTTGCAGTTGGTTCCCCCAATTAGTGGGGAAATTCATTTTCGATGTAACCATATATACATACATAACATGTAGTGAGTGCTTTAAGCGAATCTAAACTTTTGATGGGTAGTATATATTCGTAAAATATGAAGCGTTAAGAAGCTGACATGTTGTTCTTATATATAGCATCCTGGAGCTTCAGAAGAAGCGTCAGCTGGAGGCGTTCAAGAGACGCTGGTGGGATGAGGGCAAACTGAACTGTCCAGAGAGCTCCACCGACCAGGGCCTTGACCTGGAGTCTCTCACTGGAAGCTTCATTGTGGTGGTTGTTGGTATGCTTTCTGGATTGCTTGTCCTGGTACTGGAGCACTTCTGGAATAGGTTTTCAAAGAGGAAGGTACGTTTTTGGCTTCTTGGTATCGCTTTTGCTGGTTTCAAAATCTTCTTTGTTTTGTTGGGTGTGGTTTTACGCTGCTTCAAACAGAATACTGCCCACTTCAACAAATCTCCCCTGACGCGATGTTTCCTCTCTAATATTTCAGCAATCCCCAATCACACAGGTGAGACCGACTGTCAGTAGCAAGTCGTCCCTAGGCATACCAGGCTCCGGCAACATGGAGGTTACTGTTCTGGGAGCTACCATCCTGAAAGACGAGCTGCACACTAAGCCGGACAGCTAGACATCTTGACATCTTTCGGGCTGCGGCAGTTTGGGGCTCACAGAGCTAGATGCCAAGCATGACTAGTTTGTGCTCACTCCGTTAGTTTGCGGCTCATACATCTAGACATCTTTCGGACTGCTGCAGTTTGGAGCTCACTCACCTGGACGCTGCGTGTGACGTGCTTTTTGGTCTTACACAGCTAGACGCGGAGCCTGAATGCTGCAGATAACGAGCCGGTGAATAAACTGGTCACATGATGTGGATTCCCTTGAATAGGGTGTGCTCTCCTACGCAGATCGACACCTGGTCAATACGTTGAACGCATCCTGCATTGTTCCAGTTTGAAGAATATGAACGCTGTTTACAGCTATGCCAGTACTTTCATGTCGGAATCAATCACATTAGGTGAAAACGGTTGTCATGGTCAGTAAATTGTGTTATTCTGCTTCTTGTATGCAAAATGGCTAATTATAGAAATTTTACATTCACACTATGCAAATGCTCAATCCAGTTTTTCATCTTGCAGTATATGTGATACACTATTAATAATTGTGTTTTATCTTCACACGTTATCGGCCTGATAACAATCGGTCGATGATATCAGTGTTCGAAGCCATCTTCAGCTGACGTTCATAAGGTCCCACTGAAACTGTTCTGGCAGGTATTCCACTCGTGTTTCAAATTGGTGACGTTTAAAAATGTCACTAACTCATCAGTCAATTTGTCTTTCGCCCTTATACCCAAGTTCGACGATCGATTTGCACCTCAGAATCGCTGCGGACATCCACCAGAGTTTCATATTCTTTCCACACAATGGAACATGTCAGAATCAGTAAGTTCAGATAACATTCTCTTGTGCCAAAGGAGTAGCATATTGTTGGAGCGGAGATGCATGTTCTTGGTGTATGCAGACAATTAGCAAGTGATAGCCTATCTATCCTCAGGTCATTTTGTCGACCGAATACATAAATATACTATTTGTTTTAGAACAGCTGACTACGGTCTTGGTCAGTGAGATCAATATTAATTACTAATCTATTAATGAAGACCCTTCAGGCCAAGGTCTCAAACATCCCCCCCCTTGTTCAATAATTGTTCATAATTGTGTACACACGGTTTTTGTTTCTGCTTCCAAGTTCGATGTTCACGAATGTATTTCATGCTGCTGTAAATAAATCACTTTGTACTTATCTTCAGCTGCCATACAGCATCTTTCCATTCGATTCTACAGCAGCATGTAATCAATGGACACGACTGACTCGGGAATATATCTACCTTTATTAGGAATTGGTCAGGGCTGGTTCCAGTCAACATGGCCGTATCATGACATATCTACAACAGCCACGCTGGGCCCCATGTGTAGGTGATAAAACACACAACATACACAAGATGTTCCACCTCACACTGATACGCTTTAGTTGACCAAAACCGCTTAGGTGACAAAATGTGATCAATGGGTGTTTGATAACCTTTGGACGATAAACACATGCTGACTTACAGAAGGTTCCGAGATACAATGAATGTATACAAGAGCACATTACACAAACAATAAGAAATGCTGAGATTGTAACACTTCATGATAACACCAGCAACAGACCGACATGGGTTTAACTCTTCTGTGAACAGTATTCCAGTCATATCACCGAGTGTCAGTTTGAATCCAGGAGGAAAGAAGGCGGCAATACAGGTACCGAACCTTGTGAGATCCACGAGCTCAGGTATAGTGCAAACAAACCTTGAAACTATAATTCCAGCAAACCAGGATTCCAGCTGCATCTTCGGACCACCTTCTCCATTACACTCACAGTCAAGTTGTGAAACATCAACTCATCCAAACCATATACAATACTCAGCAAGTTTCAAATATATATGATTGAAAATTTACTTGTGAATCAATGACAACAAAATAACAGACAATTCTAGGATTCTAACTACTTCCTGATGTAAGATATGACAAGAAAACATTGAGAAGTACTGTTGCTTAAGACAGTATTACCTACATTAGTCATAGGCTGGGGGCAGCTCCGACTCATTCATACACAACATGTAACATTAAACTGTTTTATGTCAAGTTTTCCTACTGAGTCATATTCAAAAACCTGAATCAAAACCTAATTTACTGTCAATCATTTGCAAGAAAAAGGAAAATATAGGAAGCATTGGTGGAAATCAAACACATTCATTAACCTGTTTTATTTGAATGCATCATACATGTTTTGATTATGAGCTTACCTTGAATATCATTTACCAACTATATCATTGCTACCATCATCCTTTGAATCTAATGAAATTGAATTTGCATAAAAGATCTTTGAGGGAAAACATCTTGTTCCTGCCAACCACCACCTGAAGATGAACTGAAATGCTGGGCATGTTCTAGATAAATGCAGTATGGCTAAGAAGACATTGTTGTACCATGTGGCCTAAATTAAAAAACCTGTTGGGTGAGCAGCTGTCACAGACGGGGCAATAATTGATACAGGAGAATGTTTGCCCACCGTGTCTTATATATAGGACAATAACTTGTATATGGATTCCACACACACAGTATTTCAAACATATGCACATTTTAAACATTCAGTGAAGAATCTGTTTTTATGATTCTTCTAGGCGTATGAAACAATTAAAAAGAAAGTCTTGACTATGCCACTTACCTGTCAAAGGGTTGACAAAATCAGAGATGCGGAACATATACAGCAATATTTACCAGCAGACATGCACAAACGAAACAAATTAACAATCTTTAACCATTTCAATATCTGATCACACTGAATCAACAAAATGTCCCAGCTAAAACAACCTACATCACTTGGTAAAGTGCCATCATTAACAGATACTGGGTGTGAGTTTGGTTTAACGCCACTTTGACCAATATTATACTTATATCGATGCATGTAACCTGAATGTGAGAGAAAAGCCTGAAGTGATGCCAGTCTCAGACATTTACCATTCTAATGATGCTAGGAGAATGGCTATGGTGTGGAAAAACCTACAAAAATAAAATGTTAAAGAGAGATCTGCACCCACAATCATAGGTCTCTGGTGTGTCCAAAGGACACAACTCCGTGCGCCTAAAATGTTTGCACCATTCTACACGAACTTGTATGGAAATTATATTCCACTGGCTCAAACTATCACTGGTGTATCACCTATCAAAATACATTATGCAGAAGCATATGAGTGTCAGGTCAGATAAAAAAATATTTCATCATCATAAGGCTCACTTAAGTGTGGATATCAAAGTCCAAACTAAAAGACAGTCATGTTGAGAAAATAGAGACAATTTACAAACTTTAATTATGAAATGTCATTGACATAAAATATGAATGGTAAATAAATCTGTCATTCAATACAAAATATATTGGTACAAAAACATTTATCAATTCAAAACATATTTCTAACTGATGTTTGGCAATTAAATGACAAAAACGCAAGATCTGAGAATAATTTGAAGACTGTTTTCCATCACACATAGCCTAAATATAAGATAAACTTTCACCTGTTACCACCACGAGAAATGTTTTTGAACTTAATCACAAGAATTAAGGGCACACTTCAATACCCATATAACCATGGTAACACAGCACTCTCAGAAATGATAGCTCCCCCTTGGTATTTTCTGCGTTCTAACCAAGGGATGACCTACATTGTTTTCATATCACTGTATTTGCAAAGACCTCTTTTCGTTCCTTATTTCGAAATCTTTTAGGCAGTTTTGTTTCAGGTATTAACACAAACTTAGGAGGAACCTATTGGATTTTTGAACACACAGGGGACATAACTCTAAGACATCATGAAACTTTCTCAAGCATGAGACCATATTAGCTAACACTGACCTCTGTAGGATACAGAAAGGTCAACACAAGATCATGAATGAAGACATTCCTCATATTCATACACAGTTAATCATCTACACCAATATTTCGGAAGAGGTAGGACATTGACTCTCGGTGGTGAATCCGACGGATGGCCTCGACAAGCATGACGCTGACGTCTACTGTCTTGATTTTGTGACACTGCATCTTCTGGGCTTCATGAGGTACAGTATTTGTCACAACCACCTGGGCAGAGACACAAAAACAGTTGCATCAGGTTGGCTATTGTCCTGGTCAAACTGCCAAGAGAACAGGCTGCTAGGGGGCTGTCTTTCTCATCTATACTATATATTATGCACAAAGTTGGTAAAAACACATACAAAGCACATCGTCAATAATTATTTCACACAAACTACCTAAATCACCAAAGTTTATGTATGTCCATCCATGGCCAAAAAACCATCAGTAAGTTTATACACATAGCTCTGTCTGAACTATAATATATGCATCAGTATATGATGACACTAGGATTGTGAATACTAACATTGTTTCCATAATATAAGATTTGGTAAAACTAGTTGGACTGTAATAACAATGGTTATATTCACAAAAATAACCTCAACTGAACATTTGATCCAACTTCCATGAAATCAAAAACAGGATATGACAAATGGTTCAAAATTTGAAGAAATCAAATCAGACAAACATTGGCCAAGTTTTGTTGCAAGAGTTAGGGTAACCCTTATAACATAAATTAGAAGTGTCATCATTTTACCATGACTTATGTTGTTACTGGACATTTTCACTTTTTGGTTTTCCTTGTAATTACAGGAACATTTTTAACGTTTTACAAGAACAAAGATTTTGTCATTCAGAGTCTGTGACATCCATAACTGCTTGATCAGATTGTGTGAACAAACAGATCACTCTCGACACAGAAATTGACACAAAAATGTGTTGCTACCACATGCATCTAACAAATGATTTATAATCTTTCTCCAGAACAAAAAAACATTTGACATCAAGTGACTAACCTCATCGATACAAGAGTCTTCAATGAGTCTCGGTGCATCTGATGAAAGGAGGCCATGTGTAGCCATAACGTACACCTTGTAAGCTCCTCGTTCCTTGAGAGCCTCAGCTGTCTTCACGAACAACAACACGTCGTCTATCATGTCATCCTGCAAACCATAACAGTATGTATCAGCATGGTCACAACTGAGTTGTCTCCCCTCCATAACACACCAACACCTTCAAAACATGTTCCTCACTCAGTATCATTGTTGCCTTCAGAGTAGCCATTACAACAATCTTAAAATTTGTCCTCTAACTGAAAATGTAGAGACATGTATAAGTGTTTGCTATGTCTTTGGGAATGCTATCACAGTGATGTTTGGAAAGGTCTGAGACCATTTACTATTTTTCTCATGAATTTCCATTTTTGTTACTCAAGAAACTTGGTTTCATACAGCGAACATTATGATACACACCCAAATTCCCATTAACATAAACATCCCTTTTAATGGGGTGAGCAAGATCACTCTAATGTGATACAAAGGGTTTTATCTGGGAATAAATAGGATGTCCCACTTAGATTATGAAGTAACCACTGAACCGATCCCTAGCCCCATCACCTCCGAAGACCCCCTAATTCTCACCACAATGATGGCTATCCTGCCGCCGACGTCTCCCACCACATTCAGGGGCGGCTTCTCTTTCGCTAGTATTGCTGGAACATAGGTATTAGTTGACATCCAGAAATATGCAACACAACAAAATCATTATGATTCAGTATATATCTTCCAGTGTTGTAGTCAGACATATAAGCAAATCTCAGACGAGTGCACACAATCAAACCATATGTTCCCATAATATCTGATGTAGAAAGGCTGCAAGGTCTTACTTGGCAGAGTCTCTATTCCGAACTCATGGTTTCTTGGGAGCTGTTCGTCCTCCGGCAAGGGAGGAGGAGAGTTCCTCCCATCACATCCCAACTCCTCAATCTTCTCCTCCCCATGGATGACGGCAATACTGAGTCGCAGCCGTTCTGCGTATGAGGACGCTCGCTTCACTGAGTTGGGGTTCCGGGCAACTATCACAGCATTCCTGTAGTCGGGAATCTGTCAACCCAGGAAAGAAGAACACCTAACCTGGTGTCCTGTACAATCTCTATTTCCAGTCCATCAGTATCAAAAAGATTACAGAGAATATTTTTAATCAATATTCTAGCAATGGCACCAAAGAAAACAACACACTGTACCAAGCCATGACTGACTGACTGAGTTTGGTTTTACGCCGCTTTTAGCAATATTCCAGCAACGGCGGGGGGCACCAGAAATGGGCTTCACACATTGTACCCATGTGGGGATTCGAACCCGGGTCTTCGGCGTGATGAGCCAACGCTTTAACCACCAGGCTACCCCACCGCCCCACCAAGCCATGAATTGAACCAGTGCTATGGTGGACAAGTAACCAAACCAAATGTCCTGAAGTGGGAAGTGAAAACGGTCTGTTCAAACTGATGCAGAAGATACCACAGAAATAAATATTTTCAGCATCAATACACAATTTTGACAAAGTCACATAAATTTAACTTAACTGTCCATGATGACATCTTTCTTTCTTTGTTCATTTGTTGTTTGAGAACATCACTCATATAACATCTACAAGATGGTAGCCTGATAATAATCAAGACTGGACCAGACATTCAAGTAATCATTATAGTGAGAAATGATCCATGGTATCAGGGTATGAATACACATGATCATCCCTGTCACCAATCAACTGAGTCACCTGACACCTGACTTGGTCCCCTCTAATGACCGACACAGGTTGCTGGGTACAAATCCAACCTGTATACCTACCATGGCTGACACCTTCAATGTTAATTTCCTAAATTCCTGAAAATTGACAGGGTCATAGTGTGTCCCATCTCTTTACAACCAGATCTTAGTTCTCACTACTCCTCCACATAAATCTGACAACATGCTACTATGGGTCACCTCTGAACAACCTTTAATCCCACCAATCAGAGCATTGTGTACCACATAAGGAAAGTGACAGTTGCCATGTGTTGTCTTGCAACCTCAAAAGCACTATCACCTGGTATCCCAAACAAGAGGACTCTAGAAGATGATTTACTGATCTGGTCCAAATCATATTCTCTCTCTCATCACTGGGATTAACTTTTGAAATGAGAATTTTCATAGTCTGTTTGCAAGACAATCTCATCCATCATTAAGATTTCACATTCTGAATCAAGAACTTCATCAAATGTTTTCAAAGTGTAGTCCTGAATGGAAATGGCATTGAAACTAATGCCTTATTTTGAATAAGTAATTTTTTTACTTGCCTTAGTTCACTTGCAAGCCATTTCATTGGTTAGTTAAAATTTGCATAATGTTGTTCTGATGTGTGCTGTAATGACATGTCTTCACGTCTTGGTTTAATGAGTTTAGCAATATTCCAGCAATATCAATGGCAGGGGGACACCAGAAATGGGCTTCACACATAGTATCCATGTAGAGAATCAAACAGCAGTCTTTGGCGTGATGAGTGAACGCTTTAACCATTAGGCTACCCCAACACCCCCTGTGCAATCAAATCAACTGTAACCAATCACTATGATAAACCCCTTTTTACCTTTCTGAAATAGTCTTGAATAATCAAAAGCAAGGGTAATATTTTTCTTTACTCACGAACTCCTTAACATAGTCAACGAGGAATGGAGAGGCTCGGAGGTTGTCAACTGGGACGTCAAAGAAGGCCTGGATCTCCTTCTGGTGGAGGTCCATAGTGATGATGATGATATGTGTCAGACCTGATATACAGGATATATATTGTCATACACTGAAACATGATGATGTGTGTCAGACCTGATATACAGGATATATATTGTCATACACTGAAACATGATGATGAAACATGTGTGTCAGACCTGATATACAGGATATATATTGTCATACACTGAAACATGATGTGTGTCAGACCTGATATACAGGATATATATTGTCATACACTGAAACATGATGATGTGTGTCAGACCTGATATACAGGATATATATTGTCATACACTGAAACTGATGATGATATATATTGTCACACACAGACCTGATATACAGGATATATATTGTCATACACTGAAACATGATGATGTGATGTCAGATGATGCGTCAGACCTGATATACAGGATATATATTGTCATACACTGAAACATGATGATGTGTGTCAGACCCTGATATACAGGATATATATTGTCATACACTGAAACATGATGACGTGTGTCAGACCTGATATACAGGATATATATTGTCATACACTGAAACATGATGTGTGTCAGACCTGATATACAGGATATATATTGTCATACACTGAAACATGATGATGTGTGTCAGACCTGATATACAGGATATATATTGTCATACACTGAAACATGATGACGTGTGTCAGACCTGATATACAGGATATATATTGTCATACACTGAAACATGATGACGTGTGTCAGACCTGATATACAGGATATATATTGTCATACACTGAAACATGATGATATGAGTCAGACCTGATATACAGGATATATATTGTCATACACTGAAACATGATGATGTGTGTCAGACCTGATATACAGGATATATATTGTCATACACTGAAACATGATGATGTGTGTCAGACCTGATATACAGGATATATATTGTCATACACTGAAACATGATGATGTGTGTCAGGATATACATTGGTCACACACAATTATGGGAAACATGACATGATGTCAGACCTGATATGATATATATTGTCAGGATATAGCGATGATTATGTGTCGGCGATGATATAAAGGATATATATTGTCATACACTGAAACATGATGTGTGTCAGACCTGATATACAGGATATATATTGTCATACACTGAAACATGATGATGTGATGTGTGTCAGACCTGATATACAGGATATATATTGTCATACACTGAAACATGATGATGTGTGTCAGACCTGATATACAGGATATATATTGTCATACACTGAAACATGATGATATGTGTCAGACCTGATATACAGGATATATATTGTCATACACTGAAACATGATGATGTGTGTCAGACCTGATATACAGGATATATATTGTCATACACTGAAACATGATGTGTGTCAGACCTGATATACAGGATATATATTGTCATACACTGAAACATGATGATGTGTCAGACCTGATATACAGGATATATATTGTCATACACTGAAACATGATGATGTGTGTCAGACCTGATATACAGGATATATATTGTCATACACTGAAACATGATGATGTGTGTCAGACCTGATATACAGGATATATATTGTCATGCACTGAAACATGATGATATGAGTCAGACCTGATATACAGGATATATATTGTCATACACTGAAACATGATGATGTGTGTCAGACCTGATATACAGGATATATATTGTCATGCACTGAAACATGATGATATGAGTCAGACCTGATATACAGGATATATATTGTCATACACTGAAACATGATGATGTGTGTCAGACCTGATATACAGGATATATATTGTCATACACTGAAACATGATGATGTGTGTCAGGCATATTTACAAGATATATCTCCACCACACAAAATAGTGATGATATGAGTTATCCATGACACACAAGATAATATATTTAACACTGTGAACAGTATATTTTGAGTCAGGCCTGATATACAGGATATGTCTGTAACACACTGAAAAGTGATGATATAAACAAGGATGTTGATGTGTACCTGATCTGCCCAACATGGTGGCTAACAGCTTGCAGACAATAGAGCCTCTCTTCCTCATCTTACTCTGTTTGGAGTAGGGTAGATACGGTATAACGCCGATGATGTTGCGAGCTGAGCTGGTCTTGCAGGCGTAGGCGAGGATGAGCAGTTCCATGATGTCATTGTTGACATCCCTGCAATCAGAGTGGTGGAGCGGTTATCTTGATTGTTTATAACATGTTTTATCCATTTTATCATGTTCATGAATATATCAAGAACCATAGGAATAATCTGTTCAAAGAGTCATAAGACAGAGCTCCAGATAACTTTTTGGGTCATTGAGTTATGTACTCGCTTGTGTTCCATCTCAATTGGGTATCCTAATTTTCCTTTGAGTAGCCAAATAAATTCTACCCACCTCACTCAAACTCAATTTGGTATTTTGCCATTTTCCATTAATTGTAAAAATATACTTTGGGAAAAAAATAAGGGATCACATGAAAAGCACAAGTGTTCCTATATTTTTTTCCAGGTTTCTTCACAAGTGTGCCATACAAAGTTTGCGAAGAAACCTGGGAAAAAATAAAGGAACACTTGTCCTTTTATGTGATCCCTTATTATTTTCCCAAAGTATATAATAAAGTTTAAATGTTATTTATATTGGATCTGCAATATGAGAAATGATAAGAAAGACTGCAAGATGCCAAGTGCATATGTTGAAATAGAACCTCTGAATATACCTGTTATTTTATCTATGCATCAGTACGCAAGCTATGATTCGACGTTTTTGTGCGCACGCATGCAATATCAAATTTATTGAGTATTTACAAAAATTCAAGCGTACTTGTATGCAATAGACTTAACAAGAATTGAGTTTTCACATAAATATTTGCGTAATTTAAGCAGATATGCAGCTTATCTGTACCTCTGCATAACAAGATTAAGGGTGACTTACTTTGTGCCAGTCTGTATGATGTAGACATCCTTCCCTCGCACAGACTCCTTGATCTCTACAGTTGTCTCTGAAGCAGAATACCGGAGCCCAGGTATAGTCATTTCACAACAATAAAGGAGAGAGAGAAAGGGGTTCCTTAGAACTTTAGTCAAGCCTTATCGCTGATCACTATATATAGGTTTAGGCTGCAGTGAAACCCATGGTCCATAGATCTGATCGACAATGACATGAATCGAGTGATCCATTCTGATATCTCTATCTCATCATCATTTATGACAAACAAGGGGTACTAGTTAACTATATGCTCGTAACCTCACATTGAGACTAAAAGAGAAATAAGACAGGAATAAAAAAAGATATCTTCCAACAACACAACTGGTATAAATACTTGCAGTATATATATATACAAGTAGTAATATTAACCTCGGATAGATCTATTCAACTGCAATATTGACTCGATGAAAGGAATTATATTCCAAGGGTTGCAAACTCTGTGCTCCAGATTATGAAATGTCAATAAACGTGAAATGAAAACATTAATGTTTGCTTATGATCACACTATACAACATATACCTCTGTTGGTCTTGTGGTAGACAGAAGCATCACCCAACCTAGTGCCCAGACGTCTGAAACAGACAAGTAACGTCTAACATTCAAAGTAACCTATATTTGTACTGTAGCAGGTCTTAAGGCTAATGTTTATCCTTTCCACAGGTTCATTAGCTCAGGGAACATTTGAAATTTCAGCATGCTAATACTCTAACTGCCAGAATGTTTCTATGCGGAGGTGCTTCATTGATCAGATACTGAGTTTGTTTTACTGAGGTATCTTCTCACAATCACACTTCATGTGAGCATAAAAGCTGTCAGAAAGAACAGAAGAGTATATCATTTGAATTAAGATGGTAAACATTAGTTGTCTCCAAGCAGATACATCTGATTCATTAAACAAGGATCAATGAAAGATGAAATGTGTGCATGCTTATGTAGCAGGGCATGGAGTCATCTCATAGATGACATCTTCACCTTGTTAGCTTGCTGACGGGGTTAACCTCTTTGGTCATGCGGACAAGGCGTCTGACTTTGGATCAGAAAGTTTGAGCTTTGAATCCCTGCACTGGACTCGGAAATATTATGATTGCTACACTTATCTAATTTAGGGACAACATATATAATTTCAAATCTTCATTTAGGCGGGTTTTATGGATAATTTCACTCATGGAATGTAGGAGTAAGGCATCTCCTTATGTATATATTAATATATTCCATCAAACGTACAGCCATATCATCCATATCTGCCTCAGGCTGCACAAACCTTGAGGTGCAAGAAGCGCTTCTACAATCCTATCCATGGCTCCAAATTTCAGAACACGCTGACTTTTTTGTGCTTTACAGCTATCATGAAAATAGTAGTCTAAAAGACTTGTCATTCTTACTTTGCAATGGAGTTTGCTAGTTCCGTGTGAGAGTTGCCAGCCACAACAATCATAGGACATTTTGTTCCCGTTGATACAGTACTCATCGCTAACTCCGAGAAAGTCGGGTCCAAGTCGTGTTCGCCTTTCTCATGTACACAACACGAAATGTCCTTGACCTTCATCCCCAGTCTATGGGTGTCCTGATGCTCATTTATGTCAAAAATCGTATTTTATTGTGTGATACTCTTCGATTTAATCAAAATGTGTTTTCGTATAAAATAATATCTTACAAAATACACTCCAATGGACAAATAATCTAAACAAATAGAAACAAACTACGGTAAAAGTAAACTCCGCGCATCGACGTTTAGGACACAAACTACGCCCATCTAAGTTTAACACGTGTGTGGTAGAGTTTAATGCATCGCGGGAAAAGTCATGTGCTTCCACCAAACTGTAAACATGCATACGAAAATGAGATAGGGCATCTTTCTTATGACAATATTTCTCAAATTTGCATTATCTGGTGGATGTCTTCCCAGACGCACATGTTATATCATGTCGAAATCATCATATTTTACCCGAGGCAGAAGCAAAACCTCAGATAAGGTGACTAACTCTGAAATAAAAGCTGAAATAGATGTAAACAAATCTGCACATGTTGGACTCAAAAGATTGAACGCGTTAGCATCTAAAAGAAAACATGTGAAGATTGAGTATGAAAGCTATAAAAACACAGGTGTCAAGCAGGAAGCAGTTAAGGACGAGACAAAAAGTTACAACAGAGAGGTTCAAGTGAAGCGAGAGAAATGGGAGCCTCCCAAGTGGAGGAATCAGCTGAGCAACATCTATCAGATGAGGAGCAAGAGGAATGCACCCGTAGATACCATGGGCTGTGACGTCATTAGTGACACTCGAGCTGCTCCAGAGGTGATACACTACACTTATATATGTCATGCATTATTATTTTTAAAGTACATGCATGGATAATCAGCAGTAGATAATAATAATTGTACACTAATTTTAGTCAATGGCAAGAATAAAATAATAACACGAATAAATGACAAAGTGATGAGTTGAAGATAAATTGACATTTTATTGACATCAGATATCTAAGTCATTGTCACTTGATTCCTTGCTTTAGACAGGGTTCTATTCAGATCGGTCCAGATATGGGTCTGTAATGTAAGTAAATATCATAATATATATCCTGTTAGGAAAACTATGACAGTTACATGTATAATGTTTACCAGTACCACTAACATGTGTCAAGGCCCAAGGGACCAGAAGACTCCATAATTTTGAGGGTACTTATAGATGAGGTATGTGAAGGTTCTGCCAAACTGCAATGACACCGCTAACATTTTGCCTGTGTTGTAGGTATTCCGTTACCAAGTACTGTTGTCACTGATGTTGTCGAGTCAAACAAAGGACCAAGTGACATCAGCAGCAATGGCAAAACTGCGCCAACATGGATGCAACATTGACAATATTTTGGGAACATCAGATGATAAACTAGGACAGCTAATCTACCCTGTTGGCTTCTGGAGGGTAATTACAGCTAGGCTTTTTTGTTAGTACTATATCCACAGGGACTCCAAGTTGTTATAGTATTGTGGTATGTTTAACATAAGAGGCCACTTGGATTGGATAGTTGACTTGGTGGGCTGGTTGTTTGTTTGTCATTTCATCCCAGTGCATTTGCTGGTGCTCATAATATAGACCACTGGTATGTCTGGTCCTGATTCCATATTGACAGACCTTCATCATACAGATGGAATATTGCTGAGTGATGTGTTTAAGCAGCAAACTAATGAAAAGCACTCAGTATGCAGAGCATCAGATATAGGGCTGGGACGATTCACTGATACATCACGATACATTTAAGTTTGATACAGCTATCATATCGGCGACTGATGTATCGATACAAAAAGATACACAACTTTTTTTCAAAACAGTATTAACTTAGACATGTTAAAGTACGTATTTAGAGGAAAATATGCAAGTATGATAGAGTTACTTGTTTGTTTATTACAATAAGGTTATTGTTACACACAAATACCTTGAAATATATCATTTTAAATCTTAATGCTGTGTCATTCTTTCAAGGTGTATGTATCGTGATACATATCGTATTGCAGGTAAAATATCACGATACGTATCGTATCGTGTTATTTACAGGTCATCTGTTAAACCTTGCAGGGACTGTTTGATAGACTTCCAGCAGGCACTGCAGGTTGTAAGTGGCAGAAAAGTGATTATGTCCGTCCATCTGTGTATTTGACAGTCTAAGTAAACTTAGGCTCAGTATTATTCGTTACACTGCTATACTGAGTCTAACAAAACTTTATAGAAGGTCGCGTCAGCTAACCTTTTGGACTGACCAATGAGAACACAGCTTACCAAATCGCGAAAGTTAACATTCGCACATACCGTTTGAACCTTTACCTCAAAACCTCGAACGATTCCGAATGCTATTTTCCGCACAATCGCTTCCGAGTGATACACGCAATGAGTAAAAAGTCGCTGAAAATAGCGTTTTTGTCAATATTCAAGAATGTCATCTTGCAAAAATATAAGCAAATAGTAACCAAGTCATTAGAGACCCATTAGCGTATATACTGCAGGTCAAATATATGTGTTTTATGCGGATTTTCAGTGTCAGCGACCAAGGAAGAGAAAATTCAAAAACCGTTTTGTAAGTCTCGCCAAACCCTAACAGGTAGTCGGTGTCTGATTGGTTAAATCCGTTCAGCCGTCTCGCGTTTGATTGGACGGTCATAGGTCGCTCAAAGGTTAGCTGACGCGACCTTCTATAAGGTTTTGTTAGACTCAGTATAGCAGTGTAACGAAAATTACTGAGCCTAAGTTTACTTAGACTGGTGTATTTGACTGGTTATGTGTCATTGTTATACTTTGTCATACATTGTCATGAAAAAATGACCCCAGCACAATGCAGCTAAATAAAACATTAATGTATTAGTTTTGTTTGTCTGTTTGTTGTTTAATGCTACACTCAGCAATATTCGAAATATATGGAAACAGTCTGTAAGTAACCGGTCTGGGCCAGACAGTCCAGTGATCAACATCATGAGCATCAATCTACACAGTTGGGATAAGATTGGATGTGGCAATCGAGCCTGACCACCAGATTAATGTTTTTGAACAAGTTACTTATGGAATCTCCCATCGAGATTGTAGATTACCTTTGGTACCCAGTAACTTTATTATCGTTAGAAGTCAACTGAAATGATTGAGAGGTACAGAATTGCAATTGATTATTTATTGACAATCTTGATATATTATTGACATAATTCAATGTACTGTTTGTTTTGCAGTATAGAAAAATAAGATCATGATTTTAATGAGACTGAACTCCAGATTAGATTGTTCTTGTGATTGGGCCCAGGTTGATTAAGTATGTCACTGTGCCTACAAACAAGGATCGGAGGACCAAATATTGAAAATGGTTTGCCTGTTTCTGGGATGATAATATATCAGTAGTGGTTTCAATATAGTGACAGTTTGGGCTGACATCAGTTTTATATAACGAACATACAACTTTAATGATAACAAATTCTTGTTTATTGCATATAGCTACGTTTTGTCCTTTGATTCTACATAAAAGGTCTACAGACAAGAAGTTGTTATCCATAAAGTGGTATGCTTTGTCATTGGCTCACCAACTTCTAGCGTGCCAATCAAACAGTTTTGCATGATTAATACTGCTGTTAAGACCACAGGTCCTCGTGTCTTTGTGAGGATTAAAGATTTTGGAAAAATGTATTTGAGATGACCCCGGCTCGAAATGCTTCACAGTACAATAAATCATGACAAGGACGGACACATCGGTGTAACCCACCTGCCTGCTTTGCCAATCGCTACGCTACCACCACATGCAATCGATTAAAACTTAATGTAAACATATTCATGGATGATTGGCCTATCGATCACCACTGATGACACCTACCAATTCATTATTGTTATTTCTGCAAGTCGATTGAAAGCCGATTTTGACCCTCAACCTAACGATCTGGTCACTAATGGATGATAGCAGGCAGGTGGGTACACCGAAGTGTCCGTCATGATTTATTTGTACTGTGTAGCATTTTGTGTCCGGAGTCATCTAAAAAAAAAAAAATCTTTAATCCTCGCAAAGACACGAGGGCTTGTGTTTAAGACTGGTATCAAAATATTAATGTTTGTTCATGTATGCAGAGAAAGGTTGAGTACATCAAGAGGACATCAGAGATCCTGAAGACACAGTATGAGAAGGACATCCCAGGATCTGTGCAGGACTTGTGTAAACTGCCGGGGGTTGGTCCCAAGATGGCTCATCTTGTCATGAAGTGTGCATGGAATGTCATGTCAGGGATCGGGGTGGATACACACGTTCATCGCATCACCAACCGTCTTCACTGGTTCAAGAAACCCACCAAACAGCCTGAACAGACTCGGATAGCACTGGAGGAGTGGCTGCCTAGGTAAGATCAGAATTATCTCCCCTAAGTGCGAGCAGGTTCATGGGAGATTACATCATGGTATTTTCTGTTTGTCCATCAGCAGAGATGCCAGCCCATACGATTTTATCGTATTCGTTATGAAATAACAACACAGAATACGCTACAATAGCAGTAAAAATATACGAATTTTTTAAAATAATACATTAAATTAAATTATCAAATAGCGTACATACTATACACAATAAATTTCAACCACATTTTATTCAGTATCAAGAGATATGTGGATACATATATACTGATTTTGGTGAGTACAATGTTAATATCAAGGTCTTAGACTATATATTTACATTTTTTATTCAATACGAAAATCCTTTGTAAACGTTAATACTAATTTCGGCCCCAAAGTACTAATTTTTGCATCAGTTTTTGGCCAAAATACTAATTGGGCTAAATTAGGGTTGGCATCTCTGCATCAGTCATAAACATTATACTTTTGCTACTGCAACTATATTTTAACATGTTAACTCCATCACTAAAGCCTGGTCTTATGCCTATTCCGATACTGATAGAAACTTGACATGCAGCCTCCTTATATTGATGGCATTGATATGTTTTAGATGTTCCACTCCACTTTTCTCTATGGCCAGCTTTGAAATCTGTATACGATCTATACATGGCCAAGTATGTTGTAAATGTAATGAAATTTTCTAATTGTGCACTTGACTATGCTGAACTTTACTAGGGCACTACACTAGTTATGTTTGACATTTTGTTTATGACCATTCTCTTAATTCTCTTGAAATGTTATATTTCAAAACTAAGTTGTTGGTTTTTCATATGACTGACTTTAGTTCTTTCTACCCAGGGAACACTGGCATGAGATCAACCATCTACTGGTGGGTTTTGGCCAGCAAACATGTCTGCCTGTTGGACCCAAGTGCCATCAGTGTCTCAACCAAAAAATATGTCCTTCAGCTGCAAGGTCAAATGTCAAACAAAAAGGCAAGGTAAAGGTTGAACATGAGTCCCTCAAAGAGGAGAGTGCTCTCTCACCTGAGGAAGATGTAGATTTGGGAGACATTAAGTGTGAAGTTGACACATCTTGTACTGAAGATGAACACCTGTCATCCATTGAAGAAACAGTAAGGTCAAGGTCATCGCGAGGACACCATGTTGTGATAAAGCAGGAGCCAGATGATGTTTAGTGCTACATTGAGAGTTATCTAATGGAGTTAAGTTTGAACCAAAGATTCTTGTACATATCATCACAGGGGGGGCGTGTCACGCTTAGAAACAGCATTAGAAAGACATATAGGTATATAGACCCTACCCTAGTACTATATAAAAGGAAAGGGATGTAACAACGGAACCACCCCCTCCTCAATCTAAGTTAGATTTCACCACGTAAACTATTTTTACGGCCCTGTCGAGGCCTGCAGATCAAAAGCGAGGTGATTTCCCTACAAAATGAGCTATAAATGGTCACAATCGGATCATTATTTCAAAAGTTATACGCCACGACTCACACCGACTCACTTAAATGTCAAGGCCATCTATGGCCGACAAGTGAGTATGATTGCCGATGGTTTTGGAGAAAATGCCTGCTTACTGTCGAGGAAATGATTTGTAGATGTTGCAATACGTTTTTAGACCCGAAGAATGGCGCTGCCGATCGAATCTAGCCCTACATAGGTGCTGTCAACATGGCTGGAATTAATAAACGAATTTAATAGGTGAGTTTTCGCTGTCTTGGGTGATCCATGATTTTGGCTTGGAATTGCGGAGGTAGCTGTTTTCGGTGAGTCGTGGCGTATAACTTTTGAAATAATGATCCGATTGTGACCATTTATAGCTCATTTTGTAGGGAAATCACCTCGCTTTTGATCCGCAGGCCTCGATGGGGCCGTAAAAATAGTTTACGTGGTGAAATCTAACTTAGATTGAGGAGGGGGTGGTTCCGTTGTTACATCCCTTTCCTTTTATATAGTACTAGGGTAGGGTCTATATACCTATATGTCTTTCTAACGCTGTTTCTAAGCGTGACACGCCCCTGTGTATATTATAACCAGGGTATTTAGAGTTGAAAACATTATATACATTTTATAAATATTTAAAGAAAATTTGAAGTTAAGTTCAGAAGGGTAAATGTACTGGGAAAGTGCGTTGACCAAGCTAACTGAACTGTTATTGATTCACTTTTCTTGGGGGAATAACAAATTCTCTGAATTGACATAAATGAGGGTGAAACGTTCAAACTGGTGTTTCTACACAAATTGGGTGGATGGACATTTGGGATACAGATGGTCAGTTTGGTCAGTTTGTCAATAAAGGGGCATGCATAGGATCTGAAATGATTTTGATTAAGTATGTTTTGGCGTCTACCAGTCTGAGATATTAGTTAGTTATGCCAACGTTGGGTTGATGTATGGCTTAAGGATAACTAGAAATGTCATTTTATCACTGGAAGAAATTGATGGTACCAAATAAAGTCTCCGAAAGGGACTAATGAAAGTAACTAATTATCAAGATTGGATATGAGTCATTTCGGAGGAGGTAGGACATCATTTTGCGGGGAGGAGCCCAGAAATTGTGAAGAGAACTAAAAACTAGCTGACTGAGAGAGACCGGGAGAGACTGAGCCCTGCTGTTGACTTGAGAGGTTCTCTCTGCATATTGAGAGATTGGCTCAGATGAAATTGTAACTTTAGGAATCGGAAAAGAAACCAACAAGTTCTTCCAGGATATGTGTGAATCTGTGTTACATGTAAACCAGGACATCTAGGAAATATTTGAGGACCCTTGTGAAAGAATTCATGTTAAAATAAACCGGACTTGAACACCATACTGGACTTATCCTTGATTATCCATCTAGCTACTTCATCCCCAGAATCAGAGTGGCTATACAGATTGCCTAGGTATTAAGGGTACAACACCCCGAAAACCTAAGGTAATAATATCATGTCATACTCATAGTCCATGTGCCCATGTACATGTGTATGCGGCCAGGGTAGACAAGGCTGTAATGTTAGTGACTCAGTTGATGTCTTCTAGTGAGTGTCAGGCATACAATATTCACAATTCATCAACAATATCAATGTATTGAAATAAAAAGAAAGAATTATTTTAAAAAAACGAATGTTTCATTTTGTTTACAAGAGTATCAAACAATTTCAGTAGTGTGAACTGCTTTAATATACAGTCAAACACTTATGTGTCACACTTATGCTTGTCTCAAAGTATAAAGCTTGATCCCTGCATATTCCTTACATAGTCATCCGCTGGCAGTTGTGTTGAACCTCGGATAGCTTCAAGTATTTTCACAGGCCCTTGCAGCTTCCACAAAATGGTGTTTGACTGTGTGTTGATTTTCTCACAATTACAGATTCTAGATAGGGACTGATTTCCTTGGAAATCCAAATCAGATAAGACTACATGGGTGCCTCCAACACCACAATCATCATTACTCAAGTTTGTTGATTGTGTCAGGAATGGTCAAAGCTACACCAGACAAACCAGTTGTTGATACAGTGAGGGACGTCCAACATGGTGAGAGTATGATGACAGGCACAAGGTCAGGTAATTGGTTGGACTCTGATTCGACGATGAATCTCTCAACAAGCTGATGTTACAGTGAACCAGTTCTAATTGAGAAGACATGTGCCTGATAGAAGCCAAGGATGTTGGTTGACTGATTGAGCTGTCCAGGGATATAGTTACTAAGATAACAGTTTACTAAGAACAGAAGAAAATGATAACAATGAGTCACAAGCATTTGGCAAATAAATGCCATGGTCACTCCAACGAATACAGTTCCTCATGGAGACTGAATCAAGCCTGCAAATGGCCTTCCAAGATGTATCGATCCACACTACATGATGGTCTCCGCACCTCCATCTACGGGAAACCCACCCAAACTGGCCTGTATATCCACTACAACTCCTGCCATCATCCCCAGATCAAACAAGCTAGCAGTGCCACCCTTACCTGCAGAGCCATAGTGCTAGGCCAACCTGAAAAGTCAACAAGGAGATAAACCACCTCAAGGCCACCTTCACCTACCTGAACGGTCACCAATGCCATCATCCAAAACGGCAAACCCAGAACCAAACCAACCTCATCACCAATAAGAGTCACCATCCCTCGTGAAGAACCCATCAGCCACTAGATTGTGTCTCCTAGATGGTGTCTCCTAGATTGTGTCTCCTAGATTGTGTCTCCTCAAGAAGACTGCCATCACGGACACATTCAGTAGCAACTTAACCTCGAAAACACAGAGAGACAGAAGTCAAAATATCGTTTCAATGGTTTGTGATGGATTGAGCTGACGATGAGATCTGAAGTGTCAGGATGTTCGAGGTTGAGAGAGAGGTGGTGGCAAGGTAATGATGTGTACTGTTATTTCATCTCTACAGGGGGACCTTGCGAATGGACAAACGACATGTTGAGTTCTCATGACCTTGACGTTGGCAGTTTCCGTGTCGTGTCTTCATCCTGGACATCTGTCCATTGCTGTTCTGATACAGTACTCCTTTATGAAACAGAAGAGTTCAAGCCGAAACTTTGGTTCATTTACATGAAATGATAAACGTTGATTAATAGTGACGGAACGTATCCATTATGTAAGGTGGATATTGTGTGAAGGTTATCCTAACTTAAGTTCAAGTTTACTGTCTGAATAAACTGGTATTATAATAGCCCATTCTGTGTCGACAAACAGCATTTTTTGAAATATGCAATCAATTCATTTAAAATACCCTTCACAATTGTTGCTTTCACACTCTGAGATGACAGATGACCGTGTAAGATGGCGGAATTATACTCGCAAGAGTTAACAATAAACACTATTATGTACTATTTCAACCAACTGAACTCATATCGGATGTTAATATACTGAGAATGAATCGTGGCGCGACATCTACAGCATCTATTGACTCACACAGTGAACTTCGAGTCATTTGGCAGGACAGCTCAGCCTTTGCCTAAGTAAAAGCTAGCATGCTACAACAATTCAGTTTCAACCAACAGATTCTCGCATTTTACGTTTCTGTTTTTACTCAACATGTGTCTGTAATATGTATAGCACAGCTGTTGATGTTGGCACTATCGCCTGGAAGCAGTGTTGTTGTGATATTAAAAAAGACGGATTCCTGTTCCAAAGCTCCTCTTCCTGTTGTGGATGATCGAAAACAATTCACCAAAGAAGTGAACATCGCCGAAAGTTCATTATCGTTTTTGAAACAAATGTTTTAGAACATTTGTGCCTTCCGTATTTAGAAGGAAAAACTTAAAAACGTCAATACCCACCATTTTTATCACACCGCTGTGTTTGTTTTAGCGACCTGGTAAAACAGCAATAAGGAAATATAAATATTTTATTCCCGCCTTATTTCTGTTTGCCATCGATTACCTATCGGAGGTGATTATAGAACCAAGCGTCTCAGGTGTTCTGGCGACTAGACGTAGCCCAAGAAACACGTACACTACGCCAGTCTTCCACTCTTCAATGAGGGCGGAATTGAGCGTTTAAAGGCTGACAAACAACCGACCAAGTATTGAACGTTGACGTGAGACACATTAAAAACATCCAAGCCGGCGTTTCTCAGACGTTGATTTATTTGTATCACAAGAAAGCGTGACACGTGCAGTATGAGGAACTGCATTTAGTAGCAGAATTTGGGGCTTTGGGCGGCGTCCCCTACAGCTGATCTTCTACATTTCATGTTTCTGTGTGGATTTTTGTACGCTCTAACATAGGTCAGCATGTCTGTTGATATAATACACATTGTAATGGGAAGAATGTGTATTACAGTTTAACAACACGTCATCTTTAGCCCCAATTCACCATTCATCTGTAACACATCCTTGAGTTAGCAGTCATCATGTCCTGTATTGGTCAGCGAGGCTTCTGAAGTCTTGCACATCCCGTACGACACGAGATGTTGTCTTTGGGTAACACAGCCAGGTAACATGCATCCTTGGATCTGGCTCCAGCGAGGACGTCTCCCACATGTGTGAATGATACCTCGTCGGAGCCATGAGAACAACGTCGTGGCGTGCACAAACAAGCGTCTGCACCGACGTCGTTCCACATTCCGAGCGGCATGTTATTACTGTTTGTATA